>NC_069501.1:1274483706-1274718706 GCF_027579735.1 Bombina bombina
AATCCAGAACTATGCATAGCTAGATAAACAGTTTACAAATCCAGAACTATGCATAGCTAAACCGTTTACAAATCCAGAACTATGCATAGCTAGATAAACCGTTTACAAATCCAGAACTATGCATAGCTAGATAAACAGTTTACAAATCCAGAACTATGCATAGCTAGATAAACAGTTTACAAATCCAGAACTATGCATAGTTAGATAAACAGTTTACAAATCCAGAACTATGCATAGCTAGATAAACAGTTTACAAATCCAGAACTATGCATAGCTAGATAAACAGTTTACAAATCCAGAACTATGCATAGCTAGATAAACAGTTTACAAATCCAGAACTATGCATAGCTAGATAAACAGTTTACAAATCCAGAACTATGCATAGCTAGATAAACAGTTTACAAATCCAGAACTATGCATAGCTAGATAAACCGTTTACAAATCCAGAACTATGCATAGCTAGATAAACAGTTTACAAATCCAGAACTATGCATAGCTAGATAAACAGTTTACAAATCCAGAACTATGCATAGCTAGATAAACAGTTTACAAATCCAGAACTATGCATAGCTAGATAAACAGTTTACAAATCCAGAACTATGCATAGCTAGATAAACAGTTTACAAATCCAGAACTATGCATAGCTAGATAAACAGTTTACAAATCCAGAACTATACATAGCTAGATAAACAGTTTACAAATCCAGAACTATGCATAGCTAGATAAACAGTTTACAAGCTAACATTTGCCTTCCTAATGTGGGGAGTTGTCTGTCCCACCACCAAATTGGAGCATAACGATGTTGTACACCACAGTAGGTAGAATGGATCATTGGAACATATTAAACGAGAGAGAAAACACAATACACTGTTCCTTTAAACATAAGGCATAGAAAATATTCCTGAATCTTACAATAAAAGCGTGTTTATATGATTAACACTTTATCTGCATGAAGTTATATGCACTTTATAACCTTCTTTAAGAGGTTATTGTCTTACTTGGCCATTGGATATAATATTACGGCCAAATGATTTAAACAAACGATGCTGAATTTCTTTCGTCCTTAACCCATAAATGAGAGGATTGGCCAGGGCAGGAAAAAGCAAGTAGATGGCACTTAACAGGTTGTGTGTATCCTGTGTCACAGACCTGGATACCCTATAGACAATAGATGAGGATAGGCTGAAAAAATAGACAATGGAAATGACAAGAATGTGTGTCCCACAGGTGTGCAGGGACTTATGTCTCAAGGCCCCAGGAGAGATCTTTAGAGCCGCTCTCATAATGCTGCCGTATGAGGTGCAGAGGAAGCACATGTCAAAGACAATACTGGTAACTCTTAGTATCAACCCCACTATCTTATTCTTTGTGATATTTCCACACGCTAAGCTCAGGAGCGCCATGTGTTCGCAGGCAAAATGACGTATTGTGTCAGACTTACAGAACTGCACCCTGGAAGCCAGATAAATAACAGGGCTGACAAATGATATGCTACGTACAAGTGAAGCAAGGGTCAGCTGAAGTAGATTGTGCTTGTTAATGATTCTGGCATAATGCAAGGGCCTACAGATAGCAACAAACCGATCCAGAGACATCATTAGGAGAATATTACAGTCCATCATGATGATAAAATAGATGAAGAACATCTGCACTAAACACCCTTCAAGAGAAATGCGATTCAGGTCAATCAGGAAGCTAAGAAGCATCTTGGGGACAACTGTGGTGGTTCCACAAATGTTAACTGCAGAAAGCATAGCCATAAGTATGTACATAGGAAAGTGTAGGGAGGTCTCTGTCCTGACAATGTGAATGATCAAACTGTTGGTTCCCAGAATCACAACATAGACAAATAAGAACGGGATGAATAAAATACGCCTGAGGTTATGGAATCCAGGGAATCCCAGCAGCGTAAACTCTACATAGGAAGAAGACGAAGAGAGGTTTGTGGTTCCTGCCATGGCATTAGACAAGGTTAGAGTTATCAACCTGTAGGAGAAAAGAAGCTATTGAAATAAGTTGTTTTAATTATCACAGATCTCACATGTGACACTTTAGTTCTCTTTTACATAAATTATTAAAATATATTACAGCGTAAGCAAGATCAGGTTGTCTCAAATACATTAAATAATTGTGATTTGTTTAATCTATCAGGAGGAAGCACTATTGAATTAGTCTAAGTATCCTGTATGGGCTCTCTGAAGGCAACTCAACGGGCTAAATGAACTCTCCATGGTACCCCATCATATAGTGCTTCAGGGTCCACTAGTCTAGTGTTTGTCCCAGTCTATCCTATACAGTAGCACTTACGGGAAGATATAAACTATTGTCCTGCTTGTGTTGGGCAGTCAATCATTGTGACAGTCTCCCCTGTGTTCTGGGAGATAGATCTGGTTTCTTTATAACATTCACTGTGTCAAGTACTAACATGTGCACTGTCTGTTCTTACATGTCTTACTGTAGGAACAAATCTGACCTTACGTTTTATTAGAGGCTGCAGGAAGTTATAGAGTTATACCTAGTCCTTACCACAGATTAGATAAGCAAAAATAACTTAAGTACTACCTAGTGAAGAATATACATGAAATATAGATGACAGTAAAGAGAGACAAACATAAAAAAAGAAAAGCAAATTTCCTTACTTATTCTGCATTTATATTAATTAGTTTATTAGGCTAATTTCCCCCTCTGGTGCATATTAACATGGTGCCTCTGCCTCCGCACTCAATAATTATTATTATTTTGTCATTATCAGGTGATACGTCCAATCAGACACTGTACTATCTACACCAATGACAAAATGGAAATTGGTCTCCTGCACCTCCTCTCAAGCTACTTGTAAAGCAGTGCTGGGTCATGTGTGCATAGTTTTGCTACTGCCCCTATTCTGCTGTAAAAGGCAGCTTGAGCAGAATTGTGGGAGTGTGCTCCGCTTTTTGTCAGTGGTGGAAGATAAAGATTCTGATTGGCTTTACCAACCAATGACAGCAAAATAATAAGAAAAACAAAAGATGTGTAGCGGGTGGACCTGGTCAGTATACACCAGTTGGTAAAATTAACCTAATAAACTAACAAATAAAAAGCTTGGGATCAATTGAGAGGCTTCCACATATAGTGGGTAGTGAAAAGAATCCCCCCCCCCATTAAAAATAATCACATTTTGTTGCTTTGCAGCCTGAAATAAAGACAGACACAGTTTTGTTTATCTAGTTGTAATTACTCAGTGCAACTTATAACATCCAAGTGAAAGATATAACACCAACATGTCAGGCAAAATAAACACAATTCAAAAACAGAATCCCTGAGTTGGAAAAAGGATCACCCCCTTGTGTCAGTATTTTGTTGAACCGCATTTTGCTTTAAGTACAGCCTTTAGTCTGTTGGGAAATGTATCTACTAACTTTGCACATCTAGACAGTGCAATATTTGCCCACTCTTCTTTGCAGAACTGCTCCAGTTCTGTTACATTTGATGGTGACCTTTTGTGGACTGCAGTCTTCAAGTCATGCCACAGATATTCAATGGTGATTAAGTCTGGGCTCTGACTAGGCCATGCAAGGACATTCACTTTTTTCTCTTTCAACCATGGTGTGGTCATGTTTGCTGTGTGCTTTGGGTCATTGTCATGTTGGAAGGTAAACCTTCTTCCCATTGACAACTTCCTGGCATAGAGCAGCAGATTTTCCTCAAGAATTTGGCGGTATTTTTCCCCATCCATTATTCATTCTATCCTGACAAGTGCTCCAGTGCCTGCTGCAGAGAAACACCCCCGTAACAGGATATTACCACATATCATTTGGTGTTGAGGCCAAATAATTACATTTTAGTCTCATCTGACCATAACACCCTTTTGCATGTGGCCTCAGAATCTCCTAGATGTGTTATGGCAAAGCTCAGTCGTGACTGCATGTGGCCTGTCTTGAAGAGTGTTTTTTTTTTCTTGCAACTCTCCCATACAAGCCACATTTGTGGTGAAATTGTCACATGCACACATTGAAGCAGTTGCAGGGATTTATGACAGAGTGGTCAGAGTTGCTGTGTGCCTCTTGGTAGCCTCTCTGACCAGTTTGGCTCTTTCATCCAGTTTGGAGCGACGTCCTGATCCAGAGAGGGTCTGTGTTGTACCAAATACCTTCCACTTCTTAAAGAGACCCACATTTTTTTTCTTTCGTGATTCAGATAGAGCATAACATTTTAAGCAACTTTCTAATTTACTCCTATTATCAATTTTTCTTTGTTCTCTTGCTATCTTTATTTGAAAAATAATGCATATAAGCTTTTTTTGGTTCAGCCCTTTGGACAGCACTTTTTTATTGGTGGATGAATTTATCCACCAATCAGCAAGAACAACCCAGGTTGTTCACCAAAAATGGACCAGCATCTAAACTTACATTCTTGCATTTCAAATAAAGATAACAAAAGAATGAAGAAAATTTGATAATAGGAGTAAATTAGAAAGTTGCTTAACATGTCATGCTCTAAATGAATCACAAAATAAAAAATTTGGGTTCAAAGTCCCTTTAATAATAGACTTCATTGTGCTTCTAGGCATTGATAAAGCCTTTGATATTTTCTTGTATCCATCTACTGACTTGTGTCTGTCCACAACTTTATCCTGGAGATATTTTGACAGTGCCTTGCCACCCTTAGTTGATTGTTTGCTTCAGTTACACTACCAGGGACTGATGCTCGAGGAAAGTTTTTTTTTCATTCTGAGCTAATCAATATGCCCACAGCTGATCACAGTTGAAGGTCAAATGGCTTTGTGTGTGCAGTTGAGAAGGTGATTAGATACACCTGATTGAGTTTACAAGTAATTTTAGGACGGGGTGATCCTTTTTCCAACTCAGGGATTCTGTTTTTGAATTGTCCTTTATTTTTTTCTGACATGTTGGTGTTATTTCTTTCACTTGGATATTATAAGTTGCACTGAGTAATTACAACTAGATAAAAAAAAAAAAAATGTGTCTGTCTTTATTTCAGGCTGCAAAGCAACAAAATGTGATTATTTTCAAGGGGGGTGATTCTTTTCAATACTCACTGTATGCCTTTTGCCATTGGCTTGCTAATGTGTTCAGCTAGCTCCCAGTGGTGCACTGCTGGTCCTTCAAGAAAGGATACAAAGAAAATGAAGCAAAATAAATACATTGAAATGTTGTTTACAAAAGTATGCTAGATACTCGTACACAGCTGCACACTCGTACACAGCTGTCTAGAAACAGAGCACTTCAGCCAACCACAAGCTGTAACGCTGGCATCTATAGAGGGTATATTACATTTTTATTTCATGACACAGATAGAGCAATATCATTTTCAACCACTTCTCTGTTTGTATCCTTAGTTACCTCGGTATCCTTCAGGGCAGCAGTGCCGTCCTGGGAGCTAGCTGCTGAATGGTGGCACGTGAGGCAGATGTACAAAGCAGCGTACACTGCTCCGGAGCCCTTGCGGTCAGGTTCGCACATGTGAGCCTGCTAACTGCAGTGTAAGCTATGGTCATTAGATTCTTTACACTCATCAGAATGTCTAATGCTGCATACGGGCCAGCGGACAAACAGACCCAAGTTGAGAACCTGTCTGCACGCCTGGTAAAGGAACACTGAACCCATTTTTTTCTTTTGTGATTCAGATAAGCAACTTTCTAATTCACTCCTATTATTACTTTTTCTTTGTTCTCTTGCTATCAATCGCCTAGATTACGAGTCTAGCGTTAGCCTTAAAAAGCAGCGTTGAGAGGTCCCAATGCTGCTTTTTAACGCCCGCTGGTATTACAAGTCTGGCAGGTACAGGTGTACCGCTCACTTTTTTCCGCGACTCGAGCATACCGCAAATCCACTTACGTCAATTGCGTATCCTATCTTTTTAATGGGATTTGCCTAACGCCGGTATTATGAGTCTTGGAAGAAGTGAGCGGTAGACCCTCTCCTGTCAAGACTCCTACCGCATTTAAAAGTCAGTAGTTAAGAGTTTTATGGGCTAACGCCGGAACATAAAACTCTTAACTAAAGTGCTAAAAAGTACACTAACACCCATAAACTACCTATTAACCCCTAAACCGAGGCCCCCCCCACATCGCAAACACTAAACTACATTTTTTTAACCCCTAATCTGCCGACCGGACATCGCCGCCACTTCACTAAATATATTAACCCCTAAACCGCCGCATTCCCGCCTCGCAAACATTAGTTAAATTTTATTAACCCCTAATCTGCTGCCCACAACATCGCCACAACTATATTTGTTACGGTTACCCTTAGTCTCGCTGAGAGATGGACCGCTTAGTAGCCTGGATCCCTATTGCTAAAGAGGGGAGAAGCTGCTTTCCATAGTATTCTATATGAGTCTCGCAAATATAGAATAATCTCCCTTAGCTGTAGTACAGCTAGGATACCCTTCTGCCCACAAAAACGAGTCAACGCTGCGATTGAGGGTCAAACAAGAACTCAGGACTGGGATGCCCAGCCTGCTTTTTATTAAGGTTACATGCACACAGGGCACTCCCAGGGGGAGAGGGGGGGGAAGCACAAAATCCCCCATCACACATTTAGATAGAGAGCACTGTCCTTTGACAGGCCACAATAGGATTACAGTACTTAAGATAACAAGTTTACAAGTTCATCTTATCAATTAGCAGTCTGGCTCCAGAGGTGATTAGACAATGGGATTGGTTATCCCTAAACTTAGAGCTGAGGCTAGCAAAAATGTGTATTTAGGCAATAGTTTCTAAAAGCTGAAAAAAAAGAGTTAACTCTTTATGAAATGATACTTGTTACGGTTTTCTTGGAGCCCTTCTTAGGCGCTGGCTTGCTGGTTCAGGCATTGCTGCTGGGAAATAAGCTCTTCACAACAAAATAACTAATGCTTCTGTAACAGTGCTCCCTTTCTGTGGAACACTCTGGCAGACACGGTCTGACCCCTTTTCGGGGCAGACTAAGGCTGTCCAGACCGCTGGTTATGCGGGGCTGAGGTCTGTTTGTCTGGACAACCCGTCGGCGTTGCCATTCTGTTTCCCAGGTCTGTAAGTAATGGTGAAATTGAAGGGTTGCAACGATAAGCTCCAACGTAATAGCCTGCCGTTATCTCCAGAGACCCGGTTCAGCCACACCAACGGGTTATGGTCGGTGACCAGAGTGAACTCCTGACCATATAAATAGGGAGTCAATTTCTTTAATGCCCACACCAAAGCCAAACACTCCTTTTCGACCGCTGCATAGCTGACTTCGCGGGGCAGGAGCTTCCGGCTGATGTAGGCAACTGGATGCTCCCCTCCATCTTCGCCTACTTGGCTGAGGACAGCTCCCAGCCCGAACATGGAAGCGTCTGTATGGACGATAAAACGTTTGTTAAGGGCTGGGGCCGCCAAGACAGGAGCGTTAATTAGAGCATTTTTGAGAGCCTGGAAAGCCGTTTCACAGTGGGGAGACCACAGGACCTGTCGAGGTAAGTTCTTCTTGGTCAAGTCAGTCAGGGGTTTGGCAAGTGTGCTGTAGTCTGGTACGAACCGTCTATAGTACCCTGCCGTGCCCAGGAAGGCTAGGACCTGAGTCTTAGTGATGGGGGTGGGCCAATTGGCGACAGCTTCTATTTTGGCCGGCTCTGGTCGCTGCTTTCCACACCCCACCCGGTGACCCAGGTACTGTACCTCGGCCATCCCAAAGTGGCATTTTTCTGGCTTCAGAGTCAGGCCAGCAGCCCGGATCTGATCCAGAACCATTCCCACATGAGCTAAGTGGTCCTCCCAGGACTCACTGTGGATCGCTATGTCGTCCAGGTAGGCGCAAGCAAAACTCTGGAAGCCATCCAGGAGCCTATCCACCAAGCGCTGGAATGTAGCTGGGGCATTCTTCATCCCAAACGGCATTACCCTAAACTGATATAAGCCGAATGGGGTGACGAATGCCGACTTGGGGATAGCCTCCGGGGCCAGGGGAATCTGCCAGTAACCTTTGCAGAGGTCAATAGTGGTCAGGTAATTTCCCCTGGCTATACGATCGAGTAGCTCGTCTACCCTGGGCATAGGGTAAGCGTCCGTCACGGTATTTTCATTGAGCCTCCGATAGTCTACACAGAACCGGGTGGTCCCATCTTTCTTGGGCACCAAGACAACTGGGGAGGCCCATGGACTATCGGAGGGCTCAATTACCCTGAGCTGGAGCATCTCATCGATCTCCTTCTTCATTCCTGTCCTAACTGCTTCGGGGATTCGGTACGGAGCCTGGCGCAAGGGAGCTTGTCCCGGAGTATCTACCTGGTGGGTGGTTAAAGTAGTGTACCCTGGCTTCGGGGAGAAGGTGAGGTGTTTGGACTGGAGGAGTTGGTTGAGCTGCTCCCTTTCAGTGGGGCTAAGTCGGTCCCCTATCTGAACCTGAGCCACTATACCTGTGGGGAGACTCTTTTCTAATAGGTCTGGAATGGGTAAACTGTCTGGGTCTTCCTGAGGGGAACAACATACGGCCGTCACGTTCTCTGGTCGCTCAAAATATTCCTTGAGCATGTTTACATGGAATGTCTTTCTAAGATTGTTGTCATGGCAGCTAGCTATCACATAAGTGGTGTCTCCCCTTTTCTCTACGATCTGGTAGGGACCCTGCCAGGACGCCTGCAATTTGTCTGTCTTCACCGGCTTAAGTACTAACACCTTTTGTCCTATGGTGAAGATTCTCTTTCGGGCCCCCCGATCGTACCATACTTTCTGTCTTCTCTGGGCCAACTGGAGATTAGCCCGCACGGATTTGGCTAATTGCTCCATTCGGTCCCTGAGTTCCAGCACGTATGGCACAATGGGGACACCGTCAGCCTCCATCTCTCCCTCCCAGTGCTCCCGGATCAGGTTTAGGGGTCCCCGTACCTTTCTTCCGTAGAGCAACTCGAAGGGAGAGAACCCTGTCGTTTCCTGGGGCACCTCCCGATAAGCAAATAGGAGGTGCGGCAGGAAGCGTTCCCAGTCTCGGTATTCCTGAGTGAACGTCTTGAGCATTTGCTTGAGGGTCCCATTGAACCTCTCACACAGCCCGTTCGTCTGGGGGTGGTATGGGGAGCTCAGGAGGGACTTAATTTTGCAAACCTGCCAGAGTTGTTGGGTTAATTCAGCCGTAAATTGGGTGCCTCGGTCGGATAGGATTTCTTTTGGAAATCCTACCCGGGAGAACACCTGTACTAGTGCATTCGCTACCGTATCCGCTTGTATGTTGGATAGGGCGACAGCCTCTGGGTACCTGGTAGCGTAGTCCACTACGGTAAGAATGTAGCGCTTACCGGAGGGACTAGGGGTAGCCAGTGGTCCCACTAGGTCAATAGCAACCCGGCTGAAGGGTTCCTCTACAATGGGCATATTTACTAGCTGGGCTTTAGGGTGATCGCCTCGCCTTCCTACTCGTTGACACACATCGCAGGTGTTACAGTAAGTTCTAACGTCAGCGTGCACCCCTGGCCAAAAGAACGTGTGAGTAATGCGGTGTAGGGTACGGGTTACGGCTAAGTGGCCTGCTAAGGGGATGTCGTGGCCTATTTTGAGGATTTCTTGACGGTATTTGTGGGGCACCACCAGCTGTCGCCTACGCTGTCCCCTTTTCTCTGTCCAGCGGTATAGTTTCCCTTTTTCCCATAAGAATGTTTCGTTATCTGCCCCGCCCCCTCCGGTCTCTGCTCGTTCCCGGTACTTTTGTAAGGTCGGGTCAGTCTTAGACTCTGCCTCGAAAGCATCTGGGGTGTCCCAGGGTATGGGGCCTAACCTGTCAGGCAAGGTCGGGGTAGGTCTTACCTGTGTCTCCCGCACTGGTGAGAGCTCTCGCTCTGTCCGGGCTTGGGCCCGTGTAGTCACTGGGTCCGCCTCGTTGTTGCATACTGGAGCATAGGCAGAAGTCATGGGGCCCAAATCGTTGCCCAGTAGTACTTCGGCAGGTAAATTATCCATTAGGCCCACGTTCACAGCCCCCTTTCCCGCTCCCCAATCAAGATGCACTTTAGCTGTTGGAATTTTGTACACATCCCCCCCCGCCACTCTAACGGCCACAGTCTGTCCGGATCGCTTGTGCTCTGGCACCAAATGACTCTGTACCAGCGTGATAGTAGCCCCTGTGTCTCGCAATCCCTCGGTAGATCGCCCCTCGAGCCATACCCTCTGCCGATGGTGCTGGCGGTTATCTGAGGCAGCATATACAGGGTCTGCCTCGTGAAGCGGCCCCACATATCCCTCCATAGGGGCCTCTTGGTTAACACAGAGGGCCCGGGCCGGACGATAGGACCCAGAGGGGTAATTGTAATTCCTGGGTGTCTGGTGCGTATTAAGGGGGCAGCTAGCCATGAAATGCCCTGGTTGCTTGCATCGGTGGCAAGTCGGTCTGTGACGCTCAGAGCTGTTATTGGGTGGTCCTGAGTGTCGGACGGGCCCTGTGGGCACCGGGGCTCGGAATTCAGCACGAGGGGGTGCACGGTAAACCTCTCTGAGTTCGACCCGTGCTGGAGCTCGGTAGTTCATGGGTTTGTGAAGACGGGAGTCATAATGTTCATCGGCCAATTTGGCTGCTTCTTCTAAGGTAGAAGGCCGCCTGTCTCGCAGCCATTCCTTCCCTTGCTGTTCCATGCCATTATAAAAATGTTCTAAGAGAAACAATTGTAAAATTTCCTCCCCAGTCACCGCTTTACTTCCGCTCAGCCAGTGATTTGCCGCTCTCCGCATTCGGTGCGCCCATTCCATATGGGTATCGTTAGGCTTCTTTTCCGTGCCCCGAAACTGTCGGCGATACGTGTCCGGAGTTACAGCGTACCGTCGCAACAGTGTCTCCTTAACTAGCTCATACTGTGTCACTTCCTTAGCACCCAGAGTACGAAAGGCTTCCAGGGCTCGCCCGGATAGTTTCCCAGACAATATCGTGGGCCACTCTCTGTTGGGAATCTGGTGCAGGGCACATTGCCTTTCGAAGTCCGCCAAATATTCATCAATCCCTGTCTCGCTCTCTAGAAAGGGTCGAAATGCCGTATAGGGTATCTTGGGCCTCCCAGCATTTTCGACAGGGATGATTACCTGCGGGGCTACAGCATTGCGGTGTGCGTTCGCTAGGTTGAGTTCGTGGGCTCGAGTCTCTCGTATATCCTCGTCCGCCTCCGCCATCAACTGCTGTACCAATTCCATGGAGGGGTTCGGCCCGTATAATGAGAGCCTTTCCCGAACAATCCTGGTTTTTTCATCACTAATCGTGGTCGGTGTTTCCGCCATTGTGAAGCTCTGATCCAGTTCGTTCAATTCTGCGATCAGCTCTCTCCTCGGCCGGTTGCTGGCGTACCCCCCTCTGCTTTCAAGTAAATCCTTTAGGGTTGTACGCTTCAATTTTTCGTAAGCGCTCTCCATCCGTTCTGTACCTCTCCTAGGAAATCCAGGAAAATCCCGCCGCTGCCGCCAAATGTTACGGTTACCCTTAGTCTCGCTGAGAGATGGACCGCTTAGTAGCCTGGATCCCTATTGCTAAAGAGGGGAGAAGCTGCTTTCCATAGTATTCTATATGAGTCTCGCAAATATAGAATAATCTCCCTTAGCTGTAGTACAGCTAGGATACCCTTCTGCCCACAAAAACGAGTCAACGCTGCGATTGAGGGTCAAACAAGAACTCAGGACTGGGATGCCCAGCCTGCTTTTTATTAAGGTTACATGCACACAGGGCACTCCCAGGGGGAGAGGGGGGGGAAGCACAAAATCCCCCATCACACATTTAGATAGAGAGCACTGTCCTTTGACAGGCCACAATAGGATTACAGTACTTAAGATAACAAGTTTACAAGTTCATCTTATCAATTAGCAGTCTGGCTCCAGAGGTGATTAGACAATGGGATTGGTTATCCCTAAACTTAGAGCTGAGGCTAGCAAAAATGTGTATTTAGGCAATAGTTTCTAAAAGCTGAAAAAAAAGAGTTAACTCTTTATGAAATGATACTTGTTACGGTTTTCTTGGAGCCCTTCTTAGGCGCTGGCTTGCTGGTTCAGGCATTGCTGCTGGGAAATAAGCTCTTCACAACAAAATAACTAATGCTTCTGTAACAATATTAAATGTATTAACCCCAAAATCTAAGTCTAACCCTAACACCCCCCTAACTTAAATATAATTTAAATAAATCAAAATAAAATTACTACAATTAAATAAATTATTCCTATTTAAAACTAAATACTTACCTATAAAATAAACCCTAAGCTAGCTACAATATAACTAATAGTTACATTTGTATCTAGCTTAGGGTTTATTTTTATTTTACAGGCAACTTTGTATTTATTTTAACTAGGTACAATAGTTATTAAATAGTTATTAACTATTTAATAACTTCCTAGTTAAAATAAATACAAATATACCTGTAAAATAAATCCTAACCCAAGTTACAATTACACCTAACACTACACTATAATTAAATTAATTATCTAAACTAACAAAAATTTGTTACAATTAAATTAAATAAACTAAAGTACGAAAAAAACCAAACACTAAATTACAGAAAATAATAAAATAATTACAAATTTTTAAACTAATTACACCTAATCTAATCCCCCTAATAAAATAAAAAAGCCCCCCAAAATAAAAAAAATCCCTACCCTATACTAAATTACAAATAGCCCTTTAAAGGGCCTTTTGCAGGACATTGCCCCAAAGTAATCGGCTCTTTTACCTGTAAAAAAAAATACAATACCCCCCCAACATTATAACCCACACACCCAACCCTACTCTAAAACCCACCCAATCCCCCCTTAATAAAACCTAACACTAACCCCTTGAAGATCACCCTACCTTGAGCCGTCTTCACCCAGCCGGGCACAAGTGGACCTCCAGAGGGGCAGAAGTCTTCATCCGATCCGGCCAGAAGAGGACATCCAGACCGGCAGAAGTCTTCTTCCAGGTGGCATCTTCTATCTTCTTCCATCCGGAGCGGAGCGGGTCCATCTTGAAGACATCCGATGCGGAGCATCCTCTTCCATCCGACGGCGACTGAATAATGAAGGTTCCTTTAAATAACGTCATCCAAGATGGTGTTCCTTCAATTCCGATTGGCTGATAGAATCCTATCAGCCAATCGGAATTAAGGTAGGAAAAATCCTATTGGCTGATGCAATCAGCCAATAGAATTGAGCTTGCATTCTATTGGCTGATTGGAACAGCCAATAGAATGCGAGCTCAATCCTATTTGCTGATTGGATCAGCCAATAGGATTGAAGTTCAATCCGATTGGCTGATTGGATCAGCCAATAGAATGCGAGGTCAATTCTATTGGCTGATCCAATCAGCCAATCGGATTGAACTTCAATCCGATTGGCTGATTAAATCAACCAATCTGATTTTTCCTACCTTAATTCCGATTGGCTGATAGAATCCTATCAGCCAATCGGAATTCGAGGGACGCCATCTTGGATGAAGTCATTTAAAGGAACCGTCATTCGTCGTTAGTCGTCGTGCTGGAAGGATGCTCCGTGCCGGATGTCTTCAAGATGGAGTCGCTCCTCATCGGATGGATGAAGATAGAAGATGCCGCTTGGATAAAGCCTTCTCCCGGTCCGGATGTCCTCTTCTGCCCGGATAGGATGAAGACTTCTGCCGGTCTGGATGTCCTCTACTGCCCCATCGGATGAACACTTCTGGACGGATCGGATGACCACTTGTGCCCGGCTGGTTGAAGATGGCTCAAGGTAGGGTGATCTTCAATGGGGTAGTATTAGGTTTTTTTAAGGGGGTATTAGGTGGGTTTTAGAGTAGGGGTGTGTGGGTGGTGGGTTGTAATGTTGGGGGGGTATTGTATTCTTTTTTTACAGGTAAAAGAGCTGATTACTTTGGGGCAATGCCCCGCAAAAGGCCATTTTAAGGGCTATTTGTAATTTAGTATAGGGTAGGGCATTTTATTATTTTGGGGGGCTTGTTTATTTTATTAGGGGGATTAGATTCGGTGTAATTAGTTTAAATTCTTGTAAAAAAAAATTCTGTAATTTAGTGTTTGTTTTTTTCGTAATTTAGTTTATTGATTTTAATTGTAATTAATTGTAGGTAGTTTAGGTAATTAGTTTAATGATAGTGTAGTGTTAGGTGTAATTGTAACTTAGGTTAGGATTTATTTTACAGGTAATTTTGTATTTCTTTTAGCTAGGTAGCTATTAAATAGTTAATAACTATTTAATAACTAGTTAAAATAAATACAAAGTTGCCTGTAAAATAAAAATAAATCCTAAGTTAGCTACAATGTAACTATTAGTTATATTGTAGCTAGCTTAGGGTTTATTTTATAGGTAAGTATTTAGTTTTAAATAGGAATTATTTATTTAATTGTAGTTATTTTATTTAGATGTATTTAAATTATATTTAAATTAGGGGGGTGTTAGGGTTAGACTTAGGGATTAATAACTTTATTATAGTGGCGGCGACGTTGGCAGCAGCAGATTAGGGGTTAATTAATTTAATATAGTTGCGGCAACGTTGGGGGGGCATATTAGGGGTTAATAACTATAATGTAGGTGTCGGCGATGTTGGGGGCAGTAGATTAGGGGTTAATAGTATAATGTAGGTGGCGGCGGTGTCCGGAGTGGCAGATTAGGGGTTAATAGTATACTGCAGGTGGCAACGATGTCGGGGCAGCAGATTAGGGGTTAATAAGTGTAAGATTAGGGGTGTTTAGACTTGGGGTTCATGTTAGGGTGTTAGGTGCAGACATATTTTTTCTTTCCCCATAGGAAACAATGGGGCTGCGTTAGAAGCTGGACGCTGCTTTTTTGCAGGTGTTAGGTTTTTTTCCAGCCAGCTCAGCCCCATTGTTTCCTATGGGGAAATTGTGCACGAGCACGTTTAGCCAGCTCACCGCTACCGTAAGCAATGCTGGTATTGAGGTGAGATGTGGAGCTAAATTTTGCTCTACGCTCACCTTTTTTGCGGCTAACGCCAGGTTTAAAAAAAACTGTAATACCAGCGTTGGCTTAAGGGAGCGGTGGAAGAAAAAGGAGCGTTAGAGCCGCACAGCCTTACCGACAAAACTCGTGATCTAGCTGTTAGTATATAACATGGCAGTTGTATTAGTATATACAGTTACATGTAATGATAGATAACATATAGCACGTCTACTGCATGATCAGCTATTCAATATGGTGAGGTTGTGCTCTCTACCAGTAAGCAAGAATTAACACTCCAGCCACTCTCACTCTCACGGTAATAAGATTAAACTGACTTATTTGATGTATAGAAGCCTCTCAACTGTGTATCAACAAAGTACAAAAACAAGAAGTAGAAAGTAAATATATTTAGTATTACATACAGACAATGCTTCATCTCAGGGCAATACACTCATCAAAATACTATAGGCTTCAGACCCCTCAGTCCTCACAAACAGCTTCATTACTATGTGCAAGTAAAGGGACAAATAAGAACCCCAACAATATTGAGGATTAAGTGAGTTGCATATAATCTGGAATATACAAGGTTTCTTGTGAATGTATCTTTTATTATTTAGGGGTGGAACCTACAGTGATGAGTGAGTGACAATGCAGCATGTGTAGAGGTGATCACTTGATTTCAGGGCTAAGAGAAAAAGTCTCATCGCACAAGCAGCTCTTCAATGTGAACCATTGATCTGATGTGGTTATACTGCCATCTAGTGGGCTAGGGTGAAATTAAACATTGTGTTGGAAGCTAGCTGAATTTAAATATGCAACGGTTCATATTTAATATACCGTGCTCCAGACAATTTGTGTGTGTAGGAATTATATTTACCCCGGTGGCATTTTAGTAAATCCAAGGGTGTAGAAAATAGTGACAAACATACTTATGAGATCTGTAAGGAAAGAAATATGTATTTACAAATTGCTATATGTATACATATCAAGCCAGTGATTGTCAGTCATTCCTGTGCTCATTGTGAGATACATAAAGTTCAGTTTCATCAGGTTTGGTTGCCTTCATTTAACCCCTTGAGTGCTAACGACGGTTCTGAGCCGTCGCAGAGTTTCCCACTCGGGTGCTAACGACGGCTCAGAGCCGTCGCTAGCACTCTCCCACCTTGAGGGAGATCTGGGGGCTCCCACCCGCTCCTACCCCGGCGATCGGGCCTGCATAGTGACAGGCATCGCCGGGGCTTCACGTTATGTGCGGTGAAGTCACGTGCAATGATGTGATGACATCACCATGCAACTTTATCTATACTTAACAATGTTAAGTATAGGAGCAGTTGGCATGCTGCTTAAAAGCCTGTATCTCAGGCATCTAAGCAGCTACAGACCCCAAGACCCACCGTTGGAAAGGTAATCGCATAACCTTTCCAAGTCTTGGGATCTGAAAAAAAAAAAAGTTAAAGGGACAGTCAACACCAGAACTTTTGTTGTTTTAAAAGATACCAATTCCCCAGTTTTGCATAACCAACACAGTTATAATTATACACTTTTTACCTCTGTAATTACCTTGTATCTAAGCCTCAGCAGACTGCCCCCTTATTTCAGTTCTTTTGAAAATAATGGTAAATTAACATGCATGAGCTCAATGTTATCTATATGAAACACGTGAACTAATGCACTCTAGTGGGGAAAAACTATCAAAATGCATTTAGATTAGAGGCGGCCTTCAAGGTCTAAGAAAGTAGCATATGAACCTCCTAAGTAAATGGTAAAGTTGTTTAAAATTACATGCCCTATTTGAAACATAAAAAGTTTTTTTAACTTGACTGTCCCTTTAAAAATGTATTTTTCAAAAAAATACAAAAAAACCTTAAAAAAATCTTAGCACCCAGGTGGGAAAGTGCTTAGCACTCAAAGGGTTAAGGAAAGTCCGTCTGTGAACAGATAGCAGTGCACTCAAGGAGTGAAACTATAGACAGCTAGATTAGGGAAAAGGTAGTAGAAGGTTAAGATTTATGGCAACAAGGATTATTCCCAGACAGTTATATATAGACTCCAACAATATACACAAAGGACTCGGCCGACTCCCACTTTAACTTTTCTGACAGCATGCCTATGCTCTGCTCGTGCAAGCAGATGGAACTGAGCCCTGACGGATAGATCTCCTAGGAGTCTGTGACTTCCTAATTTAAGATGAGGTTAGCCGTTGTGATGTATCTCGGCAAGTGTCAGGAACGGCAGATGCGTGCAGGATTAGCTTGCTATTGGGAGATGCCGTATTGAGGGTATTCCGGCCTCTGGACACATTTTATTGCTCAGAAAGGGCAACTCCATTGAGTAGTGGAAGCTGTCAGGTCTTTCCCACAAGCATTTCTCAGAGGTAGCAGGGAAACCTCTTTGTCAAAGTGGGTAGAAACAAGGGAGCCAGGATTCTCCTTCTTCCTGCCTTGACCAGCTGCTAGTCTGTGGACGTACCCTACTTCTGCAATTGCTGTTTCTTTATGGAGCTCCTGGGTTGGGGGTGACAGACTCACTGCAGACAACTGTTTCGCCGCCATCTTGCACTCATGTCGAGTAGACCAGAATTCCTTCTCTATCTCGTTGACAAGCTGAATTCTATGCTCCTCCAGAATAGCTTTTAGCTCAGCTATAACAATGTAGGTGTTCTTCATCTTTTCAATAGATATGTGCGATTCGTTTCGGATTGATTCGGAAATTCTGCAAATTCGGCGATTCGGATCGAACCGAATTAAAATACTGCCGAATTACCGAATAAATCCAAATTACTTCGGATTTATTCGGTAAATTCGGATGGCCATGGATTACACTAGTATTGTACAGTATAAGTCTAATCCCACCTAACACTTACCGAAATTCCGAATCGAACCGAATCCAGCCGAATTTAGTACATAATACTAGTCTAATCCCACCTAACACTTACCGAAATTCCGAATTTCCGAACCGAACCGAATCCAGCCGAATTTATTCAAATCCAAATGAATCCGAAACAAAACCGAACCGAATTTATTCTAATCCGAATGAATCCGAAACAAAACCGAATCGATTCAAATGTTTCCGAATTCGAATCGCTCCGAACCAAAATTAAAAAAAATCTGAACCGAACCGAATTTTTTCGCCATGCACATGTCTACTTTTCAATAGGATAGTATATCCAATGCAGCGTAAAAGCTGCTTTTACCCCAATTATGTTTGCTGGGGGGGGGGGGGGGGGGGGTTGTTGAGACCTTTTCCTTGTGAGGGCTGCCGTAGGCCTCAACTCTCCGGATAAGTCGGTCAGTGTAGGTATCAGCATAATCTGGTATCCGGTGACACAGTGGAGCTTACAAGCCTCAAAAGTCCCTAAACAGTAAATAGATGGCTTCATAAAAAGCTGATAAGTCGCAAGTTTTCAGCATATCACACAGAGCACGCAATTTCTTTCATGTAATTGGCAAGAGTCCATGAGCTAGTGACATATGGGATATACAATCCTACCAGGAGGGGCAGAGTTTCCCAAACCTCAAAATGCCTATAAATACACCCCTCACCACACCCACAATTCAGTTTTGCAAACTTTGCCTCCTATGGAGGTGGTGAAGTAAGTTTGTGCTAGATTTCTACGTTGATATGTGCTTCTCAGCATTTTGAAGCCCGATTCCTCTCAGAGTACAGTGAATGTCAGAGGGATGTGAAGGGAGTATCACCTATTGAATGTAATGTTTTTCCTCACGGGAGATCTATTTCATAGGTTCTCTGTTATCGGTCGTAGAGATTCATCTCCTACCTCCCTTTTCAGACGACGATATACTCTCATATTCCATTACTTCTACCGATATCCGTTTCAGTACTGGTTTGGCGATCTGCTATATGTGGATGGGTGTCTTCTGGTAAGTATGTTTTTCATTACTTAAGACACCTCAGCTATGGTTTGGCACTTTATGTATTTATATAAAGTTCTAAATATATGTATTGTACTTATATTTGCCATGATTCAGGTATTCAGTTTATTTCCTTTTGCAGACTGTCAGTTTCATATCTGGGAAATGTTTTTTTTTAGAAAAAAATGTCTCTTTTTCAAAATTGACTGTCTTTTAAATTCGCGGGCAGAAGTAGGCTCGCGAGGACGCAAAATGCCAAAGTTTATTGCGTCTTTGTTGGCGCAAGATTTTTTTTGGTGCGAAGTTACGTTCGTTGACGCAAATTCTTCATTTCTGGCGTCTTAGTGGACGCCGAGTCCTTCACAAGGTTGCGTCTTCTGTGAAGCGAATGTGTCATTTTCGGACGTTTTTGGCGCCAAAAAATATTTTTCTGTTTGTTGTGCGTCATACTTGCCGCCAAATATTTTCATTATTTAAGACCCCATTCCTATATGCCTCTTGCCTTTTTTCTCTATCAGAGGGCTATGCTGTTTGCATTTTTTTCTCATTCCTGAAACTGCCATATAAGGAAATTGATAATTTTGCTTTATATGTTGTTTTTTTCTCTTACATTTGCAAGATGTCTCAATCTGATCCTGTCTCAGAAATCACTGTTGGAACCCTTCTGCCTGATAACAGTTCTATCAAAGCTAAGTGCATTTGTTGTAAACTTGTGGAGGTTATATCTCCTGCTGTGGTTTGTAATAGTTATCATGCAGAGAATGTATCCATCAGTAGTAGTTCATTACCTGTTGCTGTTCCCTCAACATCTAATGCACAAGATATACCTGTAAATTTAAAATAATTTATTTCTGATCCTATTCAGAAGGCTTTGTCTGCCATCCCACCTTCTAATAAACGTAAAAGGTCTTTTAAAACTTCTCATAAAGTTGATGAAATTTCAAATGACCGGCAACATGCTGAATTATCATTTTCTGATGGGGATCTATCTGGTTCAGAAGATCCTGCCTCAGATATTGACACTGATGAATCTTCTTATTTATTTAAAATGGAGTATATTCGTTCTTTGTTAAAAGAAGTGTTTATTACATTGGATATGGAGGAAACTAGTCCTCTTGATATTAAAACTAGTAAACATTTAAATTCTGTTTATAAATAGTGATGTCGCGAACCTAAAAATTTCGGTTCGCGAACGGCGGACTCGAACTTCCGCTACTGTTCGCAAACCAGCGAACCGCGCAAACCGCCAAAGACTTCAATAGGCTGGCGAACTTTAAAACCCACAAGGACTCTTTCTGGCCACAATAGTGATGGAAAAGTTGTTTCAAGGGGACTAACACCTGGACTGTGGCATGCCGGATGGGGATCCATGGCAAAACTCCCACAGAAAATTACATAGTTGATGCAGAGTCTGCTTTTAACCCATAAAGGGCCTTAATCACCTAACATTCCTAATTTTTTTTTGAATAACGTGATTTAAAACATCAGGTATGATGTAGTATCGATCAGGTAGTGTAAGGGTTACGCCCGCTTCACAGTGACAGACCAAACTCCCCGTGTAATGCACCGCAAACAACTGCAAACAGTCCATTTGCACAACCACGAGTTAGATAGATTTGATAGTTAGATACATACATTACATAGATCAATAGATGCAATATACATATGATAGATACAAATTACATAGATCAATAGATGCAATATACATTTGATGATAAATACGAATTACATAGATCAATCGATGCAATATAGATTTGATAGATACGAATTACATAGATCAAAAGATGCAATATACATTTGATAGATACGAATTACATAGATCAATAGATGCAATTTATATTTGATACATACGATTGATAGTTAGATAGATTTGATAGATAAATAGATAGATTTGATAGATATATGATTTCCCTGACAGAGTATAACAATAACACATGCGGCCTGGGACCCGTGGTGTGTTAAGTAGTATTATTCTTAGCAGTTTACTACCTGTTACTCCCCCTATCTGGGGAGGTCTATATGGGCTGCATTTTTGGAACAGGGAGATGGAAGAAGATGATTGGTCTGTCCTCCTACTTCAAATTTGGCCTAAACACAAGTGGCTGTCTCAAATCAGTCCGGCCACAAGATAGATTTGATAGTTAGATATAATCGATAGAAGATAAATAGATCGATTTGATAGATATCTAATTACCCTGACAAAGTATAATAATAAAACATGCGTTCTGGGAGCCATGGTAACTAGGTTGTGTTAAGTAGTACTATTCTTAGCAGTTTAATCCCTGTAACTCCCCCTATCGGGGAAGGTCTATATGGCCTGCATGATCACCCTGACAAATTATAACAACAAGACATGCTGTCTGGGACCCATGGTAACTAGGTTTTGTTTATATTAGTACTATTCTTAGCACTTTAATCCATGTTACTCCCCCTATCTGTGTAGGTCTATATGGCCTGCATGATTACCCTGAGAAAGTATAACAACAAAACATGTTGTCTGGGACCCATGGTAACTAGGTTGTGTTTAGTAGTACTGTTCTTAGCACTTTAATACCTGTTAGTCCCGATATCGGGGAAGGTCTATATGGCCTGCATGATTACCCTCACCAAATTATAACAACAAGACATGCTGTCTGGGACCCATGGTAACTAGGTTTTGTTTATATTAGTACTATTCTTAGCACTTTAATCCCTTTTACTCCCCCTATCGGGGGAGGTCTATATGGCCCGCATGATTACCCTGACAAACTATAACAACAAAACATGTTGTCTGGGACCCATGGTAACTAGGTTGTGTTAAGTAGTACTGTTCTTAGCACTTTAATACCTGTTAGTCCCGATATCGGGGGAGGTCTATATGGCCTGCATGATTACCCTCACCAAATATAACAACAAGACATGCTGTCTGGGACCCATGGTAACTAGGTTGTGTTAAGTAGTACTGTTCTTATTAGTTTAATAACTGTTACTCACCCTATCGGGGGAGGTCTATACGGCCTGCCTGATTAACCTCACCAAATATAACAATAATGTTTATGAGTGGTGGCTGGCACACAGGCCTGATAGAAAATGAAATTAGATTACACTAGCAAAATGATTTAAAAGTTTTTTTTTTTTTAAATTTACAATAATGTTAAGCAGATATGAGTGGTGGCTGCTGGCACAGCAATTAACCACAGTGTATGCTGTGTAAGCCTGACACACAGGCCTGATAGAAAATGAAATTAGATTACACTAGCAAAATGATTTAAAACTTTTGTTGTTTAAATTTACACTAATGTTAAGCAGATATGAGTGGTGGCTGGCACAGAGCAATTAACCACAGTATATGCTGTGTGAGCCTGAGACACAGGCCTGATAGAAAATGAAATTAGATTACACTAGCAAAATGATTTAAAAGTTTTGTTGTTTAAATTTACACTAATGTTAAGCAGATATGAGTGGTAGCTGCCTGGCTGGCACAGAGCAATTAACCACAGTATATGCTGTGTGAGCCTGAGACACAGGCCTGATAGAAAATTAAATTAGATTACACTAGCAAAATGATTTAAAAGTTTTTTTTTTTTTTAAATTTACAATAATGTTAAGCAGATATGAGTGGTGGCTGCTGGCACAGCCATTAACCACAGTATATGCTGTGTAAGCCTGACACACAATGAACTTAGATTACACTAGCAAAATGATTTAAAAGTTTGGTTGTTTAAATTTACACTAATGTTAAGCAGATATCAGTGGTGGCACAGAGCAATTAACCACAGTATATGCTGTGTGAGCCTGAGACACAGGCCTGATAGAAAATTAAATTAGATTACACTAGCAAAATGATTTAAAAGTTGTTGTTTTTTTTTTTTTTAAATAATGTTAAGCAGATATGAGTGGTGGCTGCTGGCACAGCAATTAACCACAGTGTATGCTGTGTAAGCCTGACACACAGGCCTGATAGAAAATGAAATTAGATTACACTAGCAAAATGATTTAAAAGTTTTGTTGTTTAAATTTACACTAATGTTAAGCAGATATGAGTGGTGGCTGGCACAGAGCAATTAACCACAGTATATGCTGTCTGAGCCTGAGACACAGGCCTGATAGAAAATGAAATTAGATTACACTAGCAAAATGATTTAAAAGTTTTGTTGTTTAAATTTACACTAATGTTAAGCAGATATGAGTGGTAGCTGCCTGGCTGGCACAGAGCAATTAACCACAGTATATGCTGTGTGAGCCTGAGACACAGGCCTGATAGAAAATTAAATTAGAGTACACTAGCAAAATGATTTAAAAGTTTTTTTTTTTTTTTTTAATTTACAATAATGTTAAGCAGATATGAGTGGTGGCTGCTGGCACAGCCATTAACCACAGTATATGCTGTGTAAGCCTGACACACAATGAACTTAGATTACACTAGCAAAATGATTTAAAAGTTTGGTTGTTTAAATTTACACTAATGTTAAGCAGATATCAGTGGTGGCACAGAGCAATTAACCACAGTATATGCTGTGTGAGCCTGAGACACAGGCCTGATAGAAAATTAAATTAGATTACACTAGCAAAATGATTTAAAAGTTGTTGTTTTTTTTTTTTTTTAAATAATGTTAAGCAGATATGAGTGGTGGCTGCTGGCACAGCAATTAACCACAGTGTATGCTGTGTAAGCCTGACACACAGGCCTGATAGAAAATGAAATTAGATTACACTAGCAAAATGATTTAAAAGTTTTGTTGTTTAAATTTACACTAATGTTAAGTGAATATCAGTGGTGGCACTAATCACAGTATATGCTGTGAGCCTCACACACAGGCTGAAAGCCAGGCAAATGCAAATAAAATTACAAATAAAAAATAAAATAAAAAAACGACTGAAGTTCTAGCCCTAAATAGGGCTTTTTGGGGTGCTGTCCTTACAGCAGAGATTAGATGAGTCCTTCAGGACTGTAGTGGACACTAAATACACTATCCTAGCTATCTATTTCCCTATAATGTCAGCAGCAGCAACACTAAACCTCCTCTCACTAAGAAAGCAAGATCGTAATGAATCTAAATTGGCTGCTGCCCAGGAGCTGGGAGGGTCTGTGAGGGAGTGTCTGCTGCTGATTGGCTCAAATGTGTCAGAAGGCTGTGAGATACAGGGTCAAAGTTTCCTCAATGATGACGAATAGGGGGCGGATCGAACATTGCATATGTTCGCCCGTAGCGGCGAACGTGAACAAGCTATGTTCGCCGGGAACTGTTCGCAACATCACTATTTATAAACCTCCTGTGGTTATTCCAGAGGTTTTTCCAGTTCCTGATGCTATTTCTGATATGATTTGTAAGGAATGGAATAGGCCTGGTACTTCTTTTATTCCTTGTTCAAGGTTTAAAAAATTGTATCCTTTACCAGCAGTTACTTTAGAGTTTTGGGAAAAGATCCCCAAAGTTGATGGGGCTATCTCTACTCTTGCTAAACGTACTACTATTCCTACGGAAGATAGTACTTCTTTTAAAGATCCTTTAGATAGGAAACTTGAATCTTATCTAAGGAAAGCCTATATATATTCAGGTCATCTTCTCAGGCCTGCAATTTCTTTGGCTGATGTTGCAGCTGCTTCAACCTTTTAAGTTGGAAACTTTAGCGCAACAAGTATTGGATCATGATTTGTCTAGCATTGTTAACTTGATTCAACATGCTAATAATTTTATTTGTGATGCCATTTTTTATATCATCAAAATTTATGTTAAATCTATGGCCCAAGTTATCAAGGTCTGTCGGACCTGATCCGACAGTGCGGATCAGGTCCGACAGACCTCGCTGAATATGAGCTCACAAGAGCTGCTGGTGCAACGCTGCCCCCTGCAGACTAGCGGCCAATCGGCCGCTAGCAGGGGGGTGTCAATCAACCCGATCGTACTCGATCAGGTTGATTTCCGGCGATGTCTCTCCGCCTGCTAAGAGCAGGCGGACAGGTTATGGAGCAGCGGTCTTTGTGACCGCTGCTTCATAACTGCTGTTTCTGGCGAGCCTTCCAGACTCGCCAGAAACAGAGGCCATCAAGCTCCTTACGGAGCTTGTTAAATAGAGGCCTATGTCTTTAGCTATTTTAGCTAGAAGAGCTTTGTGGTTTAAATCTTGGAATGCTGACATGACTTCTAAGTCCAGATTGCTATCTCTTTCTTTCCAAGGTAATAAGTTATTTGGTTCTCAGTGGGATTCAATAATTTTAACTGTCACTGGGGGGAAGGGAGTTTTTTGCCTCAGGATAAAAGACCTAAGGGTAAATCTAAAGCTTCTAACCGTTTTCGTTCCTTTCAATAAAATAAGGAACAGAAACCTAATCCCTCCCCCAAGGAATCTGTTTCCAATTGGAAGCCTTCCTCGAATTGTAATAAATCCAAGCCATTTAAAAGATCAAAGCCAGCCCCCAAGTCCGCATGAAGGTGCGGCCCTCATTCCAGCTCAGCTGATAGGGGGCAGATTAAGATTTTTCAAAGATGTTTGGACCAATTCCAAAATCAACTTATTCAGAGTACTGTCTCTCAGGGTTACAGAATAGGATTCAGAGTAAGATTTTTTTTTCTCTCACACATCCCTGCAAACCCATTAAAGGCTCAGGCTTTCCTGAAGTGTGTTTTAGACCTGGAGTTATCAGGGGTAATCATGCCAGTTCCATTTCAGGAACAGGGTCTGGGGTTTTATTCAAATCTATTCATTGTCCCAAAGAAAGAAAATTCATTCAGACCAGTTTTGGATCTAAAAATTTTAAATCGATATGTAAGAGTACCAACTTTCAAAATGGTGACTATAAGGACTATTCTGCCTTTTGTTCAGCAAAGGCATTATATGTCCATATTAGACTTACAGGATGCATATCTTCATATTTCGATTCATCCAGATCACTATCAGTTCCTGAGATTCTCTTTTCTAGACAAGCATTACCAATTTGTTGCTCTTCCTTTTGGCCTAGCGACAGCTCCAATAATCTTTTCAAAGGTTCTCGGTGCCCTACTCTCTGTAATCAGAGAGTGGGGTATTGCGGTGTTTCCTTATTTGGGCGATATCTTGATACTTGCTCAGTCTTTACGTTCTGCAGAATCTCAAACGAATCAACTAGTGTTGTTTCTTCAAAAAACATGGTTGGAGGATCAATTTACCAAAAAGTTCTTTGATTCCTCAGACAGGTTTCCAGATAGATTCAGTGTACATGACTTTGTCTCTAACGGACAAGAGATGTTTGACATTGTTTGCAGCCTGTCGGAACCTTCAGTCTCAGTCATTCCCTTCGGTAGCTATGTGCATGGAAGTTTTAGGTCTCATGACTGCAGCATCAGACACGATCCCCTTTGCTCGTTTTCATATGAGACCTCTCCAGCTTTGTATGCTGAACCAATGGTGCAGGGATTATACAAGGATATCCCAATTAATATCCTTAAATCCCAATGTTAGACTATCTCTGACTTGGTGGTTAGATCTCCATCGTATTGTTCTAGGGGCCTCTTTCATTCGTCCAACCTGGACTGTGATCACAACAGATGCGAGTCTTTCAGGTTGGGGAACTGTTTGGGGATCTCTGACAGCACAAGGGGTTTGGAAATCTCAAGAGGCGAGATTACCAATAAATATTTTGGAACTCTGTGCGATTCTCAGGGCTCTTCAGTTTTGGCCTCTATTGAAGAGAGAACAGTTAATTTGTTTTCAGACAGACAATATCACAACTGTGGCATATGTCAATCATCAGGGTGGGACTCACAGTCCTCAAGCTATGAAAGTAGTTTCTCGGATACTTGTTTGGGTGGAATCCAGCTCCTGTCTAATTTCTGCAGTTCATATTCCAGGTATATACAATTGGGAAGCGGATTATCTCAGTCATCAGACTTTTCCTCCGGGAGAGTGGTCTCTCCACCCAGATGTGTTTTCTCAAATTGTTCAGATGTGTGGTCTTCCAGAAATAGATCTGATAGCATCTCATCTAAACAACAAACTTCCAAGGTACCTGTCCAGGTCCAGGGATCCTCGGGCGGAAGCAGTGGATGCGTTGACACTTTCTTGGTGTTATCAACCTGCTTATATTTTCCCGCCTCTAGTTCTTCCAAGAGTGAGCTCCAAAATCATCATGGAGCAATCATTTGTGTTGCTGGTGGCTCCAGCATGGCCTCACAGGTTTTGGTATGCGGATCTTGTTCGGATGTCCAGTTGCCAACCTTGGCCACTTCCATTAAGGGCGGACCTTCTGTCTCAAGGTCCGTTTTTCCATCAGGATCTCAAATCATTAAATTTGAAGGTATGGAAATTGAACGCCTAGTGCTTAGTCAGTGGTTTCTCTGATTCAGTGATTAATACTATGTTACAGGCGTGTAAATCTGTTTATAGAAAGATTTTTTATCAAGTTTGGAAGACATACATTTCATGGTGTTCTTCTCATAAATTATCTTGGCATTCTTTTAGAATTCCTAGAATTTTACAGTTTCTTCAGTATGGTTTGGATAAAGGTTTGTCTGCAAGTTCCTTGAAAGGACAAATCTCTGCTCTTTATGTTTTATTCCACAGAAAAATTGCTAAACTTCCTGATATTCACTGTTTTGTACAGGCTTTGGTTCGTATCAAGCCTGTCATTAAATCAATCTCTCCTCCTTGGAGTCTTAATTTGGTATTGAAGGCTTTACAGGCTCCTCCATTTGAGCCTATGCATTCTTTGGACATTAAACTACTTTCTTGGAAAGTGTTGTTCCTTTTGGCCATCTCTTCTGCTAGAAGAGTTTCTGAATTATCTGCTCTCTCTTGTGAATCTCCTTTTCTGATTTCTTTCATGTAATTAGCAAGAGTCCATGAGCTAGTGACGTATGGGATATACATTCCTACCAGGAGGGGCAAAGTTTCCCAAACCTCAAAATGCCTATAAATACACCCCTCACCACACCCACAATTCAGTTTTACAAACTTTGCCTCCGATGGAGGTGGTGAAGTAAGTTTGTGCTAGATTCTACGTTGATATGCGCTCCGCAGCAAGTTGGAGCCCGGTTTTCCTCTCAGCGTGCAGTGAATGTCAGAGGGATGTGAGGAGAGTATTGCCTATTTGAATGCAGTGATCTCCTTCTAAGGGGTCTATTTCATAGGTTCTCTGTTATCGGTCGTAGAGATTCATCTCTTACCTCCCTTTTCAGATCGACGATATACTCTTATATATACCATTACCTCTGCTGATTCTCGTTTCAGTACTGGTTTGGCTATCTGCTATATGTAGATGAGTGTCCTGGGGTAAGTAAGTCTTATTTTCTGTGACACTCCTAGCTATGGTTGGGCACTTTGTTTATAAAGTTCTAAATATATGTATTCAAACATTTATTTGCCTTGACTCAGAATGTTCAACTTTCCTTATTTTCAGACAGTCAGTTTCATATTTGGGATAATGCATTTTAATTTAACATTTTTCTTACCTTAAAATTTGACTTTTTCCCTGTGGGCTGTTAGGCTCGCGGGGGCTGAAAATGCTTCATTTTATTGCGTCATTCTTGGCGCGGACTTTTTTGGCGCAAAAATTCTATTTCCGTTTCCGGCGTCATACGTGTCGCCGGAAGTTGCGTCATTTTTTGACGTTATTTTGCGCCAAAAATGTCGGGGTTCCGGATGTGGCGTCATTTTTGGCTCCACATTATTTAAGTCTCATTTTTTATTGCCTCTGGTTGCTAGAAGCTTGTTCTTTGGCATTTTTTCCCATTCCTGAAACTGTCATTTAAGGAATTTGATCAATTTTGCTTTATATATATGTTGTGTTTTCTCTTACATATTGCAAGATGTCTCACGTTGCATCTGAGTCAGAAGATACTACAGGAAAATCGCTGTCAAGTGCTGAATCTACCAAAGCTAAGTGTATCTGCTGTAAACTTTTGGTAGCTATTCCTCCAGCTGTTGTTTGTATTGATTGTCATGACAAACTTGTTAAAGCAGATAATATTTCCTTTAGTAAAGTACCATTGCCTGTTGCAGTTCCTTCAACATCTAAGGTGCAGAATGTTCCTGATAATATAAGAGATTTTGTTTCTGAATCCATAAAGAAGGCTATGTCTGTTATTTCTCCTTCTAGTAAACGTAAAAAATCTTTTAAAACTTCTCTCCCTACAGATGAATTTTTAAATGAACATCATCATTCTGATTCTGATGATTCCTCTGGTTCAGAGGATTCTGTCTCAGAGGTTGATGCTGATAAATCTTCATATTTATTTAAAATGGAATTTATTCGTTCTTTACTTAAAGAAGTACTAATTGCTTTAGAAATAGAGGATTCTGGTCCTCTTGATACTAATTCTAAACGTTTAGATAAGGTATTTAAAGCTCCTGTGGTTATTCCAGAAGTTTTTCCTGTTCCTAATGCTATTTCTGCAGTAATTTCCAAAGAATGGGATAATTTGGGTAATTCATTTACTCCTTCTAAACGTTTTAAGCAATTATATCCTGTGCCGTCTGACAGATTAGAATTTTGGGACAAGATCCCTAAAGTTGATGGGGCTATTTCTACCCTTGCTAAACGTACTACTATTCCTACGTCAGATGGTACTTCGTTTAAGGATCCTCTAGATAGGAAAATTGAGTCCTTTCTAAGAAAAGCTTATCTGTGTTCAGGTAATCTTCTTAGACCTGCTATATCTTTGGCTGATGTTGCTGCAGCTTCAACTTTTTGGTTGGAAACTTTAGCGCAACAAGTAACACATAGTGATTCTCATGATATTATTATTCTTCTTCAGCATGCTAATAATTTTATCTGTGATGCCATTTTTGATATTATCAGAGTTGATGTCAGGTTTATGTCTCTAGCTATTTTAGCTAGAAGAGCTTTATGGCTTAAAACTTGGAATGCTGATATGGCTTCTAAATCAACTTTACTTTCCATTTCTTTCCAGGGTAACAAATTATTTGGTTCTCAGTTGGATTCCATTATTTCAACTGTTACTGGTGGGAAAGGAACTTTTTTACCACAGGATAAAAAATCTAAAGGTAAAAACAGGGCTAATAATCATTTTCGTTCCTTTCGTTTCAACAAAGAACAAAAGCCTGATCCTTCATCCTCAGGAGCAGTTTCAGTTTGGAGACCATCTCCAGTCTGGAATAAATCCAAGCCAGCTAGAAAGGCAAAGCCTGCTTCTAAGTCCACATGAAGGTGCGGCCCTCATTCCAGCTCAGCTGGTAGGGGGCAGGTTACGTTTTTTCAAGGAAAATTGGATCAATTCTGTTCACAATCTTTGGATTCAGAGCATTGTTTCAGAAGGGTACAGAATTGGTTTCAAGTTGAGACCTCCTGCAAAGAGATTTTTTCTTTCCCGTGTCCCAGTAAATCCAGTACAAGCTCAAGCATTTCTGAAATGTGTTTCAGATCTAGAGTTGACTGGAGTAATTATGCCAGTTCCAGTTCCGGAACAGGGGATGGGGTTTTATTCAAATCTCTTCATTGTACCAAAGAAGGAGAATTCTTTCAGACCAGTTCTGGATCTAAAAATATTGAATCGTTATGTAAGGATACCAACGTTCAAGATGGTAACTGTAAGGACTATCTTACCTTTTGTTCAGCAAGGGAATTATATGTCCACAATAGATTTACAGGATGCATATCTGCATATTCCGATTCATCCAGATCATTATCAGTTCCTGAGATTCTCGTTTCTGGACAAGCATTACCAGTTTGTGGCTCTGCCGTTTGGCCTAGCTACAGCTCCAAGAATTTTTACAAAGGTTCTCGGTGCCCTGCTGTCTGTAATCAGAGAACAGTGTATTTTGGTATTTCCTTATTTGGACGATATCTTGGTACTTGCTCAGTCTTTACATTTAGCAGAATTTCATACGAATCGACTTGTGTTGTTTCTTCAAGATCATGGTTGGAGGATCAATTTACCAAAAAGTTCTTTGATTCCTCAGACAAGGGTAACCTTTCTGGGTTTCCAGATGGATTCAGTGTCCATGACTCTGTCTTTAACAGACAAGAGACGTCTAAAGTTGATTACAGCTTGTCGAAACCTTCAGTCACAATCATTCCCTTCGGTAGCCTTATGCATGGAAATTCTAGGTCTTATGACTGCTGCATCGGACGCGATCCCCTTTGCTCGTTTTCACATGCGACCTCTTCAGCTCTGTATGCTGAAGCAATGGTGCAAGGATTACACGAAGATATCTCAATTAATATCTTTAAAACCGATTGTTCGACACTCTCTAACATGGTGGACAGATCACCATCGTTTAATTCAGGGGGCTTCTTTTGTGCTTCCGACCTGGACTGTAATTTCAACAGATGCAAGTCTCACAGGTTGGGGAGCTGTGTGGGGATCTCTGACGGCACAAGGAGTTTGGGAATCTCAGGAGGTGAGATTACCGATCAATATTTTGGAACTCCGTGCAATTTTCAGAGCTCTTCAGTTTTGGCCTCTTCTGAAGAGAGAATCGTTCATTTGTTTTCAGACAGACAATGTCACAACTGTGGCATACATCAATCATCAAGGAGGGACTCACAGTCCTCTGGCTATGAAAGAAGTATCTTGAATTTTGGTTTGGGCGGAATCCAGCTCCTGTCTAATCTCTGCGGTTCATATCCCAGGTGTAGACAATTGGGAAGCGGATTATCTCAGTCGCCAAACGTTGCATCCGGGCGAATGGTCTCTTCACCCAGAGGTATTTCTTCAGATTGTTCAAATGTGGGAACTTCCAGAAATAAATCTGATGGCGTCCCATCTAAACAAGAAACTTCCCAGGTATCTGTCCAGATCCCGGGATCCTCTGGCGGAGGCAGTGGATGCATTATCACTTCCTTGGAAGTATCATCCTGCCTATATCTTTCCGCCTCTAGTTCTTCTTCCAAGAGTAATCTCCAAGATTCTGAAGGAATGCTCGTTTGTTCTGCTGGTAGCTCCGGCATGGCCTCACAGGTTTTGGTATGCGGATCTTGTCCGGATGGCCTCTTGCCAACCGTGGACTCTTCCGTTAAGACCAGACCTTCTGTCACAAGGTCCTTTTTTCCATCAGGATCTGAAATCCTTAAATTTAAAGGTATGGAGATTGAACGCTTGATTCTTGGTCAAAGAGGTTTCTCTGACTCTGTGATTAATACTATGTTACAGGCTCGTAAATCTGTATCTCGAGAGATATATTATAGAGTCTGGAAGACTTATATTTCTTGGTGTCTTTCTCATCATTTTTCCTGGCATTCTTTTAGAATACCGAGAATTTTACAGTTCCTTCAGGATGGTTTAGATAAGGGTTTGTCCGCAAGTTCTTTGAAAGGACAAATCTCTGCTCTTTCTGTTCTTTTTCACAGAAAGATTGCTATTCTTCCTGATATTCATTGTTTTGTACAAGCTTTGGTTCGTATAAAACCTGTCATTAAGTGAATTTCTCCTCCTTGGAGTTTGAATTTGGTTCTGGGAGCTCTTCAAGCTCCTCCGTTTGAACCTATGCATTCATTGGACATTAAATTACTTTCTTGGAAAGTTTTGTTCCTTTTGGCCATCTCTTCTGCCAGAAGAGTTTCTGAATTATCTGCTCTTTCTTGTGAGTCTCCTTTTCTGATTTTTCATCAGGATAAGGCGGTGTTGCGAACTTCTTTTGAATTTTTACCTAAAGTTGTGAATTCCAACAACATTAGTAGAGAAATTGTGGTTCCTTCATTATGTCCTAATCCTAAGAATTCTAAGGAGAAATCGTTGCATTCTTTGGATGTTGTTAGAGCTTTGAAATATTATGTTGAAGCTACGAAATCTTTTCGTAAGACTTCTAGTCTATTTGTTATCTTTTCCGGTTCTAGAAAAGGCCAGAAAGCTTCTGCCATTTCTTTGGCATCTTGGTTGAAATCTTTAATTCATCTTGCCTATGTTGAGTCGGGTAAAACTCCGCCTCAGAGAATTACAGCTCATTCTACTAGGTCAGTTTCTACTTCCTGGGCGTTTAGGAATGAAGCTTCGGTTGACCAGATCTGCAAAGCAGCAACTTGGTCCTCTTTGCATACTTTTACTAAATTCTACCATTTTGATGTATTTTCTTCTTCTGAAGCAGTTTTTGGTAGAAAAGTACTTCAGGCAGCGGTTTCAGTTTGAATCTTCTGCTTATGTTTTTCGTTAAACTTTATTTTGGGTGTGGATTATTTTCAGCAGGAATTGGCTGTCTTTATTTTATCCCTCCCTCTCTAGTGACTCTTGTGTGGAAAGATCCACATCTTGGGTAGTCATTATCCCATACGTCACTAGCTCATGGACTCTTGCTAATTACATGAAAGAAAACATAATTTATGTAAGAACTTACCTGATAAATTCATTTCTTTCATATTAGCAAGAGTCCATGAGGCCCGCCCTTTTTTTGTGGTGGTTATGATTTTGTATAAAGCACAATTATTCCATTTCCTTATTTTATATGCTTTCGCACTTTTTTATCACCCCACTTCTTGGCTATTCGTTAAACTGAATTGTGGGTGTGGTGAGGGGTGTATTTATAGGCATTTTGAGGTTTGGGAAACTTTGCCCCTCCTGGTAGGAATGTATATCCCATACGTCACTAGCTCATGGACTCTTGCTAATATGAAAGAAATGAATTTATCAGGTAAGTTCTTACATAAATTATGTTTTTTCATCAGGATAAGGCAATTTCGCGGACTTCGTTTAAATTCTTACCTTAGGTTGTGAATTCTAACAACATTAATAGAGAAATAGTTCTCCCTTCTTTGTGTCCTAATCCTAAGAATTCTTTGGAGAGATCTTTACATGTGGATGTGGTGAGAGCTCTGAAATATTATGTTGAAGCTACTAAAGATTTCAGGAAGACTTCTAGTCTATTTGTTATCTTTTCTGGTTCCAGGAAAGGTCAGAAGGCTTCTGCCGTTTCTTTGGCATCGTGGTTAAAGCTTTTGATTCATCAAGCTTATTTGGAGTCGGGTAAAGCCCCGCCTCAGAGAATTACAGCTCATTTTACTAGATCAGTTTCCACTTCTTGGGCTTTTAAGAATGAAGCTTCAGTTGATCATATTTGCAAAGCAGCAACTTGGTCTTCTTTGCATACATTTACTAAATTCTACCATTTTGATGTATTTGCTTCTTCGAAAGCAGTTTTTGGTAGAAAACGTCTTCAGGCAGCTGTTTCAGTTTGATTCTTCTGCTTATGATTTAAGTTTTTCCTTTTATTTATGAGAATAAATTTATATTTGGGTTGTGGATTAATTTTGTTCAGAGAATTGGCTGTTTTTATTTTTATCCCTCCCTCTCTAGTGACTCTTGCGTGGAGTTCCACTTCTTGCGTATTGCTATCCCATATGTCACTAGCTCTTGGACTCTTGCCAATTATATGAAAGAAAACATAATTTTTGTGAGAACTTACCTGATAAATTAATTTATTTCATATTGGCAAGAGTCCATGAGGCCCAGCCCTTTTTTATGGTGGTTATGATTTTTTTGTATAAAGCACAATTATTTCCAAATTTCTTTGTTGATGCTTTTTACTCCTTTCTTTATCACCCCACTACTTGGCTATTCGTTAAACTAAATTGTGGGTGTGGTGAGGGATGTATTTATAGGCATTTTGAGGTTTGGGAAACTTTGCCTCTCCTGATAGGATTGTAGATCCCATATGTCACTAGCTAATGGACTCTTGCCAATATGAAAGAAATTAATTTATCAGGTAAGTTCTTATATAAATTATGTTTTTGCATCCATTCAAGGTGCCGCCCAGAGAAACGCCTCCCACATTATTATTTTTTTTACAGTGTCATTAACCATTAATCAGATTGCTCTCCTTGGGATAGTTGTGTCGCACTTAAAAAATAATTGATAGTGTAATTGAGAGTTAAATGGCGCAACCTCCAATTTTTATGGATGGCGAATTACTCATCCTGGTCTACGGGATGGACCGCTATTTTCCACGGAGTATAGGAGGAGTCCGGGGCATCCAACATGAGAATAAGGGACCGCATTGTCTATGAGATGATGCGGCGTATGCGAAGGGTGTCCGGGATAAGGAGGTTGCGTTGGAGTTGTCTCCGGAGGTTTTCGGACCTTCGGAGATGCGAAAACAAGCACTACCGGGCATTCCGATTGCTCATTAGAGCCTGTAAGTAGCATTTATTATATTGTGTATTATAATTATAAATTATGTATATTTCAGTGACGCAGAAAAATAAAATTTCATGTTAGAGCATTACATTTTAATTGACTGTAATGTAGTCCTATATATTTTATTTCATTCTGTTAATATCTTTACTTGAAAATACAAGAATATAAAGTTAGTTACAGGCCCATTTTAATTTCAAAACATGTTTTTTTTTGCTGATTGTTGGCTTAATGGCAGCCACCAATTTGATGTCAGCCACCACTAAAAAAGTTATGTACAGGTTTATTAAACTCAAATTGGGTGCCTCCTTAGCTTATATACCTTATTTTTTAAATTAAAGGGACACTGAACCCAATTTTTTTCTTTTGTGATTTAGATAGAGCATGTAATTTTAAGCAACTTTCAATTTTTCTTCGTTCTCTTGCTATCTTTATTTGAAAAAGAAGGCATCTAAGTTTTTTTTTTGGTTCAGACTCTGGACAGCATTTTTCTTTCATGTAATTAGCAAGAGTCCATGAGCTAGTGACGTATGGGATATACATTCCTACCAGGAGGGGCAAAGTTTCCCAAACCTTAAAATGCCTATAAATACACCCCTCACCACACCCACAAATCAGTTTTACAAACTTTACCTCCTATGGAGGTGGTGAAGTAAGTTTGTGCTAGATTCTACGTTGATATTTGCTCCGCAGCAGGTTGGAGCCCGGTTTTCCTCTCAGCGTGCAGTGAATGTCAGAGGGATGTGAGGAGAGTATTGCCTATTTGTATGCAATGATTTCCTTCTACGGGGTCTATTTCATAGGTTCTCTGTTATCGGTCGTAGAGATTCATCTCTTACCTCCCTTTTCAGATCGACGATATACTCTTATATATACCATTACCTCTGCTGATTCTCGTTTCAGTACTGGTTTGGCTTTCTACAACATGTAGATGAGTGTCCTGGGGTAAGTAAGTCTTATTTTCTGTGACACTCTAAGCTATGGTTGGGCACTTTTTATATAAAGTTCTAAATATATGTATTCAAACATTTATTTGCCTTGACTCAGGATGTTCAACATTCCTTATTTTCAGACAGTCAGTTTCATATTTGGGGTAATGCATTTGAATCAATCATTTTTTCTTACCTTAAAAAATTTGACTTTTTTCCTGTGGGCTGTTAGGCTCGCGGGGGCTGAAAATGCTTCATTTTATTGCGTCATTCTTGGCGCAGACTTTTTTGGCGCAAATTTTTTTTTCTGTTTCCGGCGTCATACGTGTCACCGGAAGTTGCGTCATTTTTGACGTTCTTTTGCGTCAAAAGTGTCGGCGTTCCGGATGTGGCGTCATTTTTGGCGCCAAAAGCATTTAGGCGCCAAATAATGTGGGCGTCTTATTTGGCGCTAAAAAAATATGGGCGTCACTTTTGTCTCAACATTATTTAAGTCTCATTATTTATTGCTTCTGGTTGCTAGAAGCTTGTTCACTGGCATTTTTTTCCCATTCCTGAAACTGTCATTTAAGGAATTTGATCAATTTTGCTTTATATGTTGTTTATTCTATTACATATTGCAAGATGCTCCACGTTGCAACTGATTCAGAAGATACTTCAGGAAAATCGCTGCCCGGTGCTGGAGCTACCAAAGCTAAGTGTATCACTTTTGGTATCTGTTCCTTCAGCTGTTGTTTGTATTAAATGTCATGACAAACTTGTTAATGCAGATAAAATTTCCTTTAGTACTGTTATATTACCTGTTGCTGTTCCGTCAACATCAAATACTCAGAGTGTTCCTGATAACATAAGAGATTTTGTTTCTAAATCCATTAAGAAGGCTATGTCTGTTATTTCTCCTTCTAGTATACATAAAAGTCTTTTAAAACTTCTCTTTTTTCAGATGAATTTTTAAATGAACATCATCATTCTGATACTGATAATGGTTCTTCTGGTTCAGAGGTTTCTGTCTCAGAGGTTGATGCTGATAAATCTTTGTATTTGTTCAAGATGGAATTTATTCGTTCTTTATTTAAAGAAGTATTAATTGCATTAGAAATAGAGGATTCTGGTCCTCTTGATACTAAAACTAAACGTTTAAATAAGGTTTTTAAATCTCCTGTAGTTATTCCAAAAGTGTTTCCTGTCCCTGATGCTATTTCTGAAGTAATTTCCAGGGAATGGAATAATTTGGGTAATTCATTTACTCCTTTTAAAACGTTTTAAGCAATTATATCCTGTGCCATCTGACAGATTAGAGTTTGGGACAAAATCCCTAAGGTTAATGGGGCTGTCTCTACTCCTGCTATATTTTTAGCGGATGTTGCTGCAGCTTCAACTTTTTGGTTAGAAGTTTTAGCGCAACAAGTAACAGATCATAATTCTCATAGCATTATTATTCTATAACATGCTAATTATTTTATTTGTGATGCCATCTTTGATATCATTAGAATTGATGTCAGGTATATGTCTCTAACTATTTTAGCTAGAAGAGCTTTATGGCTTAAAACTTGGAATGCTGATATGTCTTCTAAGTCAACTTTGCTATCCCTTTCTTTCCAGGATAATTAATTATTCGGTTCTCAGTTGGATTCTTTTATCTCAACTGTTACTGGAAGGAAGGGAACTTTTTTACCACAGGATAAATAATCTAAGGTAAATTTAGGTCTAATAATTGTTTTCGTTCCGTTTATCACAACAAGGAACAAAAGCCTGATCCTTCATCCTCAGGAGCGGTATCAGTTTGGAAACCATCTTCAGTTTGGAATATATCCAAGCCTTATAGAAACCCAAAGCCAGCTCCTAAGTCCCCATGAAGGTGCGGCCCTCATTCCAGCTCAGCTGGTATGGGGCAGTTTACGTTTTTTTCAAAGAAATTTGGATCAATTCCGTTCACAATCTCTGGTTTCAGAACATTGTTTCAGAAGGGTACAGAATTGGCTTCAAGTTAAGGCCTCCTGCAAAGAGATTTTTTTCTTTCCCGTGTCCCAGTAAACCCAGCAAACGCTCAAGCATTTCTGAAATGTGTTTCAGATCTAGAGTTGGCTGGAGTAATTATGCTGGTTCCAGTTCTGGAACAGGGGCTGGGGTTTTATTCTATCTCTTCATTGTACCAAAGAAGGTCTATTCCTTCAGACCAGTTCCGGATCTATCAATATTGAATCGTTATGTAAGGATACCAACATTCAAGATGGTAACTGTAAGGACTATCCTGCCTTTTGTTCAGCAAGGGCATTATATGTCTACAATAGATTTACAGGATGCATTTCTGCATATTCCGATTCATCCAGATCACTTTTAGTTTCTGAGATTCTCTTTTCTAGACAAGCATTACCAGTTTGTGGCTCTTCTGTTTGGCCTAGCATCAGCTCCAAGAATTTTTACAAAGGTTCTCGGTGCCCTTCTGTTTGTAATCAGAGAACAGGGTATTGGTTTTTCCTTATTTGGACGATATCTTGGTACTTGCTCAGTCTTCACATTTAGCAGAATCTCATACGAATCGACTTGTGTTGTTTCTTCAAGATCATGGTTGGAGGATCAATTTACCAAAAAGTTCATTGATTCCTCAGACAAGGGTAACCTTTTTAGGTTTCCAGATAGATTCAGTGTCCATGACTCTGTCTTTATCAGACAAGAGAAGTCTAACATTGATATCAGCTTGTCAAAACCTTCAGTCACAATCATTCCCTTTGGTAGCCTTATGCATGGAAATTTTAGGTCTTATGACTGCTGCATCGGACGCGATCTCCTTTGCTCGTTTTCACATGCGACCTCTTCAGCTCTGTATGCTGAACCAATGGTGCAGGGATTACACAAAGATATCTCAATTAATATCTTTAAAACCGATTGTACGACACTCTCTGACGTGGTGGACAGATCACCATCGTTTAGTTCAGGGGGCTTCTTTTGTTCTTCTGACCTGGACTGTAATTTCACAGATGCAAGTCTTACAGGTTGGGGAGCTGTGTGGGGGTCTCTGACGGCACAAGGGGTTTGGGAATCTCAGGGGGTGAGATTACCGATCAATATTTTGGAACTCCGTGCAATTTTCAGAGCTCTTCAGTCTTGGCCTCTTCTGAAGAGAAGTCGTTCATTTGTTTTCAGACAATGTCACAACTGTGTCCTCTGGCTATGAAAGAAGTATCTCGAATTCTGGTTTGGGCGAAATCCAGCTCCTGTCTAATCTCTGCGGTTCATTTCCCAGGTATAGACAATTGGGAAGCAGATTATCTCAGTCGCCAAACGTTGCATCCGGGCGAATGGTCTCTTCACCCAGAGGTATTTCTTCAGATTGTTCAAATGTGGGAAATTCCAGAAATAGATCTGATGGCTTCTCATCTAAACAAGAAACTTCCCAGGTATCTGTTCAGATCCCGGGATCCTCAGGCGGAGGCAGTGAATGCATTATCACTTTTTTGGAAGTATCATCCTGCCTATATCTCTCCACCTCTAGTTCTTCTTCCAAGAGTAATCTCCAAGATTCTGAAGGAATGCTCGTTTGTTCTGCAGGTAGCTCCAGCATGGACGGATCTTGTTCGGATGGCCTCTTGCCAACCGTGGGCTCTTCCGTTCAGACCAGACCTTCTGTCGCAAGGTCCTTTTTTTCCATCAGGTTCTCAAATCTTTAAATTTAAGGGTATGGAGATTGAACGCTTGATTCTTGGTCAAAGAGGTTTCTCTGACTCTGTGATTAATACTATGTTACAGGCTCGTAAATCTGTATCTAGAGAGATATATTATAGAGTCTGGAAGACTTATATTTCTTGGTGTCTTCTCATCTTTTTTCCTGGCATTCTTTTAGAATTCCGAGAATTTTACAGTTTCTTCAGGATGGTTTAGATAAAGGTTTGCCCGCAAGTTCCTTGACAGGACAAATCTCTGCTCTTTCTGTTCTTTTTCACAGAAAGATTGCTAATCTTCCTGATATTCATTGTTTTGTACAAGAGTTGGTTCGTATAAAACCTGTCATTAAGTCAATTTCTCCTCCTTGGAGTTTGAATTTGGTTCTGGGGGCTCTTCTAGCTCCTCCTTTTGAACCCATGCATTCATTGGACATTAAACTTCTTTCTTGGAAAGTTTTGTTTCTTTTGGTCATCTCTTCTGCCAGAAGAGTCTCTGAATTATCTGCTCGTTCTTGTGAGTCTCCTTTTCTGATTTTTCATCAGGATAAGGCGGTGTTGCGAACTTCTTTTGAATTTTTACCTAAGGTTGTGTATTCTAACAACATTAGTAGAGAAATTGTGGTTCCTTCATTATGTCCTAATCCTAAGAATTCTAAGGAGAAATCATTGCATTCTTTGGATGTTGTTAGAGCTTTGAAATATTATGTTGAAGCTACTAAGTCTTTCCGAAAGACTTCTAGTCTATTTTTCATCTTTTCTGGTTCTAGAAAGGGCCAGAAAGCTTCTGCCATTTCTTTGGCATCTTGGTTGAAATCTTTATTTCATCATGCCTATGTCGAGTCGGGTAAAACTCCGCCTCAAAGGATTACAGCTCATTCTACTAGGTCAGTTTTTACTTCCTGGGCGTTTAGGAATGAAGCTTCGGTTGTTCAGATTTGCAAAGCAGCAACTTGGTCCTCTTTGCATACTTTTACTAATTCTACCATTTTGATGTGTTTTCTTCTTCTGAAGCAGTTTTTGGTAGAAAAGTACTTCAGGCAGTGGTTTCAGTTTGAATCTTCTGCTTATGTTTTCATTAAACTTTATTTTGGGTGTGGATTATTTTCAGCAGGAATTGGCTGTCTTTATTTTATCCCTCCCTCTCTAGTGACTCTTGCGTGGAAAGATCCTGGGTAGTCATTATCCCATACGTCACTAGCTCATGGACTCTTGCTAATTACATGAAAGAAAACATAATTTATGTAAGAACTTACCTGATAAATTCATTTCTTTCATATTAGCAAGAGTCCATGAGGCCCACCCTTTTTTGTGGTGGTTATGATTTTTTTGTATAAAGCACAATTATTCCAATTCCTTATTTTTTATGCTTTCGCACTTTTTTCTTATCACCCCACTTCTTGGCTATTCGTTAAACTGATTTGTGGGTGTGGTGAGGGGTGTATTTATAGGCATTTTAAGGTTTGGGAAACTTTGCCCCTCCTGGTAGGAATGTATATCCCATACGTCACTAGCTCATGGACTCTTGCTAATATGAAAGAAATGAATTTATCAGGTAAGTTCTTACATAAATTATGTTTTTTTTTATTGGTGGATGAATGTATTCACCAATCAGCAAGGACAACCCAGGGTGTTCACCTAAAATGGGCCGGCATCTAAACTTACATTCTTGCATTGCAAATATAGATACCAAGAGAATAAAGAAAATTTGATAATTGGAGTAAATTAGAAAGTTGCTTAAATGTCATGCTCTATCTGAATCACGAAAGAAAAAATTTGGGTTCAGTGTCCCTTTAAGACAGCCATAGAAAGAAGAAAAAATGATAATACAAGAAAATTTGGTTAATTAAAAAAATAATAGTCTATCAGAATAATTTAAATTAAAAAAATAAAAATATTTAAAAATATATATATTTCTTTCATGTAATTAACAAGAGTCCATGAGCTAGTGACGTATGGGATATACATTCCTACCAGGAGGGGCAAAGTTTCCCAAACCTTAAAATGCCTATAAATACACCCCTCACCACACCCACAAATCAGTTTTACAAACTTTGCCTCCAAGGGAGGTGGTGAAGTAAGTTTGTGCTAGATTCTACGTTGATATGCGCTCCGCAGCAAGTTGGAGCCCGGTTTTCCTCTCAGCGTGCAGTGAATGTCAGAGGGATGTGAAGAGAGTATTGCCTATTGAATGCAGTGATCTCCTTCTACGGGGTCTATTTCATAAGGTTCTCTGTTATCGGTCGTAGAGATTCATCTCTTACCTCCCTTTTCAGATCGACGATATACTCTTATATTTACCATTTCCTCTACTGATTCTCGTTTCAGTACTGGTTTGGCTTTCTACAAACATGTAGATGAGTGTCCTGGGGTAAGTAAGTCTTATTTTCTGTGACACTCTAAGCTATGGTTGGGCACTTTATTTATAAAGTTCTAAATATATGTATTCAAACATTTATTTGCCTTGACTCAGAATGTTCAACTTTCCTTATTTCCAGACAGTCAGTTTCATATTTGGGATTATGCTTTAAATTATCATATTTTTTCTTACCTCAAAAATTTGACTTTTTTCCCTGTGGGCTGTTAGGCTCGCGGGGGCTGAAAATGCTTCATTTTATTGCGTCATTCTTGGCGCAGACTTTTTTGGCGCAAAAATTCTTTTCCGTTTCCGGCGTCATACGTGTCGCCGGAAGTTGCGTCATTTTTGACGTTATTTTGCGCCAAAAATGTCGGCGTTCCGGATGTGGCGTCATTTTTGGCGCCAAAAGCATTTAGGCGCCAAATAATGTGGGCGTCTTATTTGGCGCCAAAAAATATGGGCGTCGCTTTTGTCTCCACATTATTTCAGTCTCTTTTTTCATTTGCTTCTGGTTGCTAGAAGCTTGATGTTTGGCATTTTTTTTTTTTTTTTTTTCCCATTCCTGAAACTGTCTTATAAGGAATTTGATCTATTTTGCTTTATATGTTGTTTTTTCTCTTACATATTGCAAGATGTCTCACGTTGCATCTGAGCCAGAAGATACTACAGGAAAACCACTGCCTGCTGGATCTACCAAAGCTAAGTGTATCTGCTGTAAACTTTTGGTAGCTATTCCTCCAGCTGTTGTTTGTAATAATTGTCATGACAAACTTGTTAAAGCAGATAATATTTCCTTTAGTGATGTACCATTGCCTGTTGCAGTTCCCTCAACATCTAAGGTGCAGAATGTTCCTGATAACATAAGAGATTTTGTTTCTGAATCCATAAAGAAGGCTTTGTCTGTTATTTCTCCTTCTAGTAAACGTAAAAAGTCTTTTAAATCTTCTCTCTCTACAGATGAATTTTTAAATGAACACCATCATTCTGATTCTTTGGACTCTTCTGGTTCAGAGGATTCTATTTCAGAGATTGATGCTGATAAATCTTCATATTTATTTAAGATGGAATTTATTCGCTCTTTACTTAAAGAAGTACTAATTGCTTTAGAAATAGAGGATTCTAGTCCTCTTGATACTAATTCTATACGTTTGGATAAGGTTTTTAAAGCTCCTGCGGTTATTCCAGAAGTCTTTCCTGTTCCTAATGCTATTTCTGCAGTAATTGCTAAGGAATGGGATAAATTGGGTAATTCATTTACTCCTTCTAAACGTTTTAAGCAATTATATCCTGTTCCGCCTGACAGGTTAGAATTTTGGGACAAAATCCCTAAAGTTGATGGGGCTATTTCTACCCTTGCTAAACGTACTACCATTCCTACGTCAGATGGTACCTCGTTTAAGGATCCTTTAGATAGAAAAATTGAATCTTTTCTAAGAAAAGCTTATCTATGTTCAGGTAATCTTCTTAGACCTGCTATATCTTTGGCTGATGTTGCTGCAGCTTCAACTTTTTGGTTGGAAACTCTAGCGCAACAAGTAACAAATCGTGATTCTCATGATATTATTATTCTTCTCCAGCATGCTAATAATTTCATCTGTGATGCCATTTTTGATATTATTAGAGTTGATGTTAGATTTATGTCTCTGGCTATCTTAGCCAGAAGAGCTTTATGGCTTAAGACCTGGAATGCTGATATGGCTTCTAAATCAACTCTACTTTCCATTTCTTTCCAGGGAAACAAATTATTTGGTTCTCAGTTGGATTCTATTATTTCAACTGTTACTGGTGGGAAAGGAACTTTTTTACCACAGGATAAAAAGTCTAAAGGTAAAAACAGGGCTAACAATCGTTTTCGTTCCTTTCGTTTCAACAAAGAACAAAAGCCTGATCCTTCGTCCTCAGGAGCAGTTTCAGTTTGGAAACCATCTCCAGTCTGGAATAAATCCAAGCCTGCTAGAAAGGCAAAGCCTGCTTCTAAGTTCACATGAAGGTACGGCCCTCATTCCAGTTCAGCTGGTAGGGGGCAGGTTACGTTTTTTCAAAGAAATTTGGATCAATTCTGTTCACAATCTTTGGATTCAGAACATTGTTTCAGAAGGGTACAGAATTGGTTTCAAGATGAGACCTCCTGCAAAGAGATTTTTTCTTTCCCATGTCCCAGTAAATCCAGTGAAAGCTCAAGCATTTCTGAATTGTGTTTCAGATCTAGAGTTGGCTGGAGTAATTATGCCAGTTCCAGTTCCGGAACAGGGGATGGGGTTTTATTCAAATCTCTTCATTGTACCAAAGAAGGAGAATTCCTTCAGACCAGTTCTGGATCTAAAATTATTGAATCGTTATGTAAGGATACCAAAGTTCAAGATGGTAACTGTAAGGACTATATTGCCTTTTGTTCAGCAAGGGAATTATATGTCCACAATAGATTTACAGGATGCATATCTGCATATTCCGATTCATCCAGATCATTATCAGTTCCTGAGATTCTCTTTTCTAGACAAGCATTACCAATTTGTGGCTCTACCGTTTGGCCTTGCTACAGCTCCAAGAATTTTCACAAAGATTCTCGGTGCCCTTCTGTCTGTAATCAGAGAACAGGGTATTGTGGTATTTCCTTATTTGGACGATATCTTGGTACTTGCTCAGTCTTTACATTTAGCAGAGTCTCATACGAATCAACTTGTGTTGTTTCTTCAAGATCATGGTTGGAGGATCAATTTACCAAAAAGTTCTTTGATTCCTCAAACAAGGGTAACCTTTCTGGGTTTCCAGATAGATTCAGTGTCCATGACTCTGTCTTTAACAGACAAGAGACGTCTAAAATTGATTTCAGCCTGTCGAAACCTTCAGTCTCAATCATTCCCTTCGGTAGCCTTATGCATGGAAATTCTAGGTCTTATGACTGCTGCATCGGACGCGATCCCCTTTGCTCGTTTTCACATGCGACCTCTTCAGCTCTGTATGCTGAATCAATGGTGCAGGGATTACACGAAGATAAATCAATTAATATCTTTAAAACCGATTGTTCGGCACTCTCTAACGTGGTGGACAGATCACCTTCGTTTAATTCAGGGGGCTTCTTTTGTTCTTCCGACCTGGACTGTAATTTCAACAGATGCAAGTCTCACAGGTTGGGGAGCTGTGTGGGGATCTCTGACGGCACAAGGAGTTTGGGAATCTCAGGAGGTGAGATTACCGATCAATATCTTGGAACTCCGTGCAGTTTTCAGAGCTCTTCAGTTTTGGCCTCTTCTGAAGAGAGAATCGTTCATTTGTTTTCAGACAGACAATGTCACAACTGTGGCATACATCAATCATCAAGGAGGGACTCACAGTCCTCTGGCTATGAAAGAAGTATCTCGAATTTTGGTTTGGGCGGAATCCAGCTCCTGTCTAATCTCTGCGGTTCATATCCCAGGGGTAGACAATTGGGAAGCGGATTATCTCAGTCGCCAAACGGTGCATCCGGGCGAATGGTCTCTTCACCCAGAGGTATTTCTTCAGATTGTTCAAATGTGGGGGCTCCCAGAGATAGATCTGATGGCCTCTCATCTAAACAAGAAACTTCCCAGGTATCTGTCCAGATCCCGGGATCCTCAGGCGGAGGCAGTGGATGCATTATCACTTCCTTGGAAGTATCATCCTGCCTATATCTTTCCGCCTCTAGTTCTTCTTCCAAGAGTAATCTCCAAGATTCTGAGGGAATGCTCGTTTGTTCTGCTAATAGCTCCGGCATGGCCTCACAGGTTTTGGTATGCGGATCTTGTCCGGATGGCATCTTGCCAACCATGGACTCTTCCGTTAAGACCAGACCTTCTGTCACAAGGTCCTTTTTTCCATCCGGATCTGAAATCCTTAAATTTAAAGGTATGGAGATTGAACGCTTGATTCTTGGTCATAGAGGTTTCTCTGACTCTGTGATTAATACTATGTTACAGGCTCGTAAATCTGTATCTCGAGAGATATATTATAGAGTCTGTAAGACTTATATTTCTTGGTGTCTTTCTCATCATTTTTCTTGGCATTCTTTTAGAATACCGAGAATTTTACAGTTTCTTCAGGATGGTTTAGATAAGGGTTTGTCCGCAAGTTCTTTGAAAGGACAAATCTCCGCTCTTTCTGTTCTTTTTCACAGAAAGATTGCTATTCTTCCTGATATTCATTGTTTTGTACAAGCTTTGGTTCGTATAAAACCTGTCATTAAGTCAATTTCTCCTCCTTGGAGTTTGAATTTGGTTCTGGGAGCTCTTCAAGCTCCTCCGTTTGAACCTATGCATTCATTGGACATTAAATTACTTTCTTGGAAAGTTTTGTTCCTTTTGGCCATCTCTTCTGCTAGAAGAGTTTCTGAATTATCTGCTCTTTCGTGTGAGTCTCCTTTTCTGATTTTTCATCAGGATAAGGCGGTGTTGCGAACTTCTTTTGAATTTTTACCTAAAGTTGTGAATTCCAACAACATTAGTAGAGAAATTGTGGTTCCTTCATTATGTCCTAATCCTAAGAATTCTAAGGAGAAATCATTGCATTCTTTGGATGTTGTTAGAGCTTTGAAATATTATGTTGAAGCTACGAAATCTTTCCGTAAGACTTCTAGTCTATTTGTTATCTTTTCCGGTTCTAGGAAAGGCCAGAAAGCTTCTGCCATTTCTTTGGCATCTTGGTTGAAATCTTTAATTCATCTTGCCTATGTTGAGTCGGGTAAAATTCCGCCTCAGAGAATTACAGCTCATTCTACTAGGTCAGTATCTACTTCCTGGGCGTTTAGGAATGAAGCTTCGGTTGACCAGATCTGCAAAGCAGCAACTTGGTCCTCTTTGCATACTTTTACTAAATTCTACCATTTTGATGTATTTTCTTCTTCTGAAGCAGTTTTTGGTAGAAAAGTTCTTCAGGCAGCGGTTTCAGTTTGAATCTTCTGCTTATGTTTTTTGTTAAACTTTTGGGTGTGGATTATTTTCAGCAGGAATTGGCTGTCTTTATTTTATCCCTCCCTCTCTAGTGACTCTTGTGTGGAAAGATCCACATCTTGGGTAGTCATTATCCCATACGTCACTAGCTCATGGACTCTTGTTAATTACATGAAAGAAAACATAATTTATGTAAGAACTTACCTGATAAATTCATTTCTTTCATATTAACAAGAGTCCATGAGGCCCACCCTTTTTTGTGGTGGTTATGATTTTTTTGTATAAAGCACAATTATTCCAATTCCTTATTTTATATGCTTCGCACTTTTTTTCTTATCACCCCACTTCTTGGCTATTCGTTAAACTGATTTGTGGGTGTGGTGAGGGGTGTATTTATAGGCATTTTAAGGTTTGGGAAACTTTGCCCCTCCTGGTAGGAATGTATATCCCATACGTCACTAGCTCATGGACTCTTGTTAATATGAAAGAAATGAATTTATCAGGTAAGTTCTTACATAAATTATGTTTCTTTATATATATATATATATATATATATATATATATATATATATATATATATATATATATATATATATATATATATATATATACACACATACATACATACAGTTGAGCTCATAAGTTTACATACCCTGACAGAATTTATGATTTCTTGGCCATTTTTCAGAGAATATAAATGATAACACAAAAACTTTTCTTTCACTCATGGTTAGTGTTTGGCTGAAGCCATTTATTATCAATCAACTGTGTTTACTCTTTTTAAATCATAATGACAACAGAAACTACCCAAATGACCCTGATCAAAAGTTTACATACCCTGGTGATTTTGGCCTGCTAACATGCACACAAGTTGACACAAAGGGGTTTGAATGGCTATTAAAGGTAACCATCATCACCTGTGATCTGTTTGCTTGTAATTAGTGTGTGTGTATAAAAGGTCAGTGAGTTTCTGGACTCCTGACAGACCCTTGCATCTTTCATCCAGTGCTGCACTGACGTTTCTGGATTCTGAGTCATGGGGAAAGAAAAAGAATTGTCAAAGGATCTGTGGGAAAAAGGTAGTTGAACTGTATAAAACAGGAAAGGGATATAAAAGGATATCCAAGGAATTGAGAATGCAAATCAGCAGTGTTCAAACTCTAATCAAGAAGTGGAAAATGAGGCGTTCTGTTTGATAACATACTGCATTCATCTTGCCATTAATTCTGACCAAATTTCCTGTGCCTTTGTAGCTCACACATCCCCAAAACATCAGTGATCCAACTCCGTGTTTCACAGTAGGAATGGTGTACCTTTCATCATAGGCCTTGTTGACTCCTCTCCAAATGTAGCATTTATGGTTGTGGCCAAAAAGCTCAATTTTGGCCTCATCACTCCAAATTACTTTGTGCCAGAAGGTTTGAGGCTTGTCTCTGTGCTGTTTGGTGTATTGTAAGCGGGATACTTTGTGGCATTTGGGTAGTAATGGCTTTCTTCTGGTGACTCGACCATGCAGCCCATTTTTCTTCAAGTGTCTCCTTATTGTGCATCTTGAAACAGCCACACCACATGTCCTGTATTTCACCTGAAGTTATTTGTGGGTTTGTCTTTGCATCCCGAACAATTTTCCTGGCAGTTGTGGCTGAAAATTTAGTTGGTCTTCCTGACCGTGGCTTGGTTTCAACAGAACCCCTCATTTTCCACTGTCATTTTTTTTCATTTATTAGAGTTTGAACACTGCTGATTTGCATTCTCAATTCCTTGGATATCTTTCTCTTGTAAGATGTATCGAGTCCACGTATTCATCCTTACTTGTGGGATATTCTCCTTCCCTACAGGAAGTGGCAGAGAGAGCACCCACAGCAGAGCTGTCTATATAGCTCCCCCCTTAGCTCCACTCCCTAGTCATTCTCTCTGCCTGCTTAACTGCTAGGAAGGGCAAATAGCTATGTGGTGACTAAAATGTTGGTTTTTTTATTTCTCAAGCAAAAGTTTATTATTTTAAATGGTACTGGTGTGTACTATTTACACTCTGGCAGAAAAGGGATGAAGATTTCTGCAAGGAGGATGATGATCTTAGCACTTTGTAACTAAGATCCACTGTTGTTCTCACAAGGCCTGAAGAGTACTGGAAAACTTCAGTTGGGAGAACAGTTTGCAGGCTAAGCTGCATATGAGGTATGTTCAGTCTATATTTTTCTAGACAGACTGTTAATTCTAGAAAACGCTGGCAATATCCCCATGAGGGAAGGGTAAGCTTTATTCAGACATTTTAATAGGAATTTCAGCTTGCTTGAAGGGCTCATTAGTTACTGGTGACACTGTTAAGAAAAAACGTTTTGTTTATTGATGCAATTATAACGTTTTCTGAAGGGCCTAAAGGGCTGGTGACACTGTTAGGAAAAAACGTTTTGTTTATTGATGCATTTATAACGTTTTTTGAAGGGACTAAAGGGGTCATTATGGCTTGGTTTTGAGTTTTGTAACTCACATGGTTAATTAAGAGACACTCTGGTGTTTCTCTGATAGGCCTCAAATCATCGAGTGAGGTGGGAGGGGCCTATTTTTACGCCTCAGTTGCGCAGTTTCCTTTCCTCTGAGACATATCACTGCTTCTCCTGAGGTTCCTGCTGTGATTGAGGGCTGTTAAAGAAGTTTTTTTCCCCACAAATTGTTCTGAAGGGCAGGTAGGAGCCACAGCAGAGCTGTGGCAAGGTGCTGAAAGTCTTTTTTACTGGGTTTAACGTTTTTTTCAATCCGTTTTTGCCATTAAAGGGTTAATTGTTTATTTGCATAGCTGTGCAAAGTTACTAAGCCTTAATAATAATGCTACTGTAAAAATTTCGTTAAGTTTACTGCTTTTTTACACTGTTTTGCAGAACTGGTGCAGCTTTTTTTCTCTTAAAGGCACAGTACCGTTTTATTTCTAAGTGTTTTTTACTTTGATTACAGTGTTTTCCAAGCTTGCTTGTTACATTACTAGTCTGTTTAACATGTCTTACACCAAGGAAAATCCTTGTTTAATATGTTTGGAAGCCATTGTGGAACCCCCTCTTAGAATGTGTCCCAATTGTACTGATATGTCTATAAACTATAAAGAACATATATTAGCACTTAAAAATAGAGCAATAGATGATTCTCAGTCGGAAGTAAATGAGGGTTCGCCATCTAGCTCTCCCCAAGTGTCACAACCAGTAACGCCCGCACAAGTGAAGCAAGGTACCTCTAGTGCGTCAAATTCTTTTACTTTACAAGACATGGCCACAGTTATGAATACAACCCTCACAGAGGTTTTATCTAAACTGCCTGGTTTACAAGGAAAGCGGGACAGCTCTGGGTTTAGAAAAAATGCTGAGCCGTCTGACGCTTTAGTAGCCGTATCTGATATGCCCTCACAATGCTCTGAAGTAGGGGTGAGGGATTTGTTATCTGAGGGAGAAATTTCTGATTCAGGAAAGACGCTTCCTCAGACAGATTCTGATATGACGGCCTTTAAATTTAAGCTTGAACACCTCCGCTTATTGCTCAGGGAGGTATTAGCAACTCTAGATGATTGTGACTCTATAGTGGTTCCAGAGAAATTGTGTAAAATGGATAAATACTTAGAGGTTCCTGTTTACACTGATTTTTCCAGTCCCTAAGAGGATTGTGGATATTATTACTAAGGAGTGGGATAGACCAGGTATTCCGTTCTCTCCCCCTCCTGTTTTTAAGAAAATGTTTCCCATATCTGACACCATGCGGGACTCGTGGCAGACAGTTCCTAAGGTGGAGGGAGCTATTTCTACTCTGTCTAAGCGTACAACTATACCTATCGAAGACAGTTGTGCTTTCAAAGATCCTATGGATAAAAAATTAGAGGGTCTCCTGAAGAAATTTTTTGTTCATCAGGGTTTTTCTCTCCAACCTATTGCGTGCATTGTTCCTGTAACTACTGCAGCTGCTTTCTGGTTTGAGGCTCTAGAAGAGGCTCTTCAGATGGAGACTCCATTAGAGGAGATTATGGACAGAATCAAGGCCCTTAAGTTGGCTAATTCTTTTATTACAGATGCCGCTTTTCAACTGGCTAAATTAGCAGCAAAGAATTCAGGTTTTGCCATTTTAGCACGCAGGGCGTTATGGCTTAAGTCCTGGTCTGCTGATGTGTCATCTAAATCTAAACTTTTGAACATCCCTTTCAAAGGAAAGACCCTATTCGGGCCTGAACTGAAAGAGATTATTTCAGACATCACTGGAGGGAAAGGTCATGCCCTTCCTCAGGATAGATCAAATAAGATGAAGATCAAACAAAATAATTTTCGTTCCTTTCGGAACTTCAAGAGTGGTTCCGTTTCAGCTTCCTCTGCTACAAAGATAGAGGCGAATTTCGCCCAATCCAAGTCAGTCTGGAGACCTTACCAGGCTTGGAACAAGGGTAAACAGGTCAAAAAGCCTGCAGCTGCCTCTAAGACAGCATGAAGGGGTAGCCCCCAATCCGGGACTGGATCTAGTAGGGGGCAAACGCTCTCTCTTCGCTAAGGCTTGGGCAAGAGATGTTCACGATCCCTGGGCTTTAGAAATTGTGTCCCAGGGATATCTTCTGGAATTCAAAGACTCCCTTCCAAGGGGGAGATTTCATATTTCTCGATTGTCTGTAAACCAGACAAAGAGAGGCGTTCTTACGCTGTGTAGAAGATCTTCTTACCATGGGGGTGATCCGCCCAGTCCCAAAAGAGGAACAGGGGCTAGGGTTCTACTCAAACCTGTTTGTGGTTCCCAAAAAAGAGGGAACTTTCAGACCAATCTGGGATCTCAAAATTCTAAACAAGTTCCTCAAAGTTCCATCATTCAAGATGGAGACCATTCGGAATATTCTGCCTCTGATCCAGGAAGGTCAATTTATGACTACCGTGGACTTAAAGGATGCGTATCTACACATCCCTATTCACAGAAATCATCATCAATTTCTCAGATTTGCCTTTCTAGACAGGCATTACCAGTTTGTGGCTCTTCCTTTCAGGTTAGCCACGGCTCGAAGAATTTTCACAAAGGTGCTAGGGTCCCTTCTGGTGGTTCTACGACCTCGGGGCATAGCAGTGGCGCCTTATCTAGACGACATCTTATTCCAGGCGTCGACTTTTCAGCTAGTTAAGTCTCACACGGACATTGTGTTGGCTTTTCTGAGATCTCATGGGTGGAAGGTGAACATAAAAAAGAGTTCTCTCTTCCCTCTTACAAGAGTTTCCTTTCTAGGGACTCTGATAGATTCGGTAGAAATGAAAATATTTCTGACGGAGGTCAGAAAATCAAAACTCTTAACCACTTGCCAAACTTTTCATTCCATTCCTTGGCCATCTGTGGCTCAGTGTATGGAGGTAATCGGACTCATGGTAGCAGCAATGGACATAGTTCCTTTCTTTCATGTAATTAGCAAGAGTCCATGAGCTAGTGACGTATGGGATATACATTCCTACCAGGAGGGGCAAAGTTTCCCAAACCTTAAAATGCCTATAAATACACCCCTCACCAGACCCACAATTCAGTTTTACAAACTTTGCCTCCGATGGAGGTGGTGAAGTAAGTTTGTGCTAGATTCTACGTTGATATGCGCTCCGCAGCAAGTTGGAGCCCGGTTTTCCTCTCAGCGTGCAGTGAATGTCAGAGGGATGTGAGGAGAGTATTGCCTATTTGAATGCAGTGATCTCCTTCTACGGGGTCTATTTCATAGGTTCTCTGTTATCGGTCGTAGAGATTCATCTCTTACCTCCCTTTTCAGATCGACGATATACTCTTATATACCATTACCTCTACTGATTCTCGTTTCAGTACTGGTTTGGCTTTCTACAAACATGTAGATGAGTGTCCTGGGGTAAGTAAATCTTATTTTCTGTGACACTCTAAGCTATGGTTGGGCACTTTGTTTATAAAGTTCTAAATATATGTATTCAAACATTTATTTGCCTTGACTCAGAATGTTCAACATTCCTTATTTTTCAGACAGTCAGTTTCATATTTGGGATAATGCATTTGAAATTATTTATTTTTTCTTACCATTCAAAAATTTGACTCTTTTTTCCCTGTGGGCTGTTAGGCTCGCGGGGGCTGAAAATGCTTCATTTTATTGCGTCATTCTTGGCGCGGACTTTTTTGGCGCAAAAATTCTTTTCCGTTTCCGGCGTCATACGTGTCGCCGGAAGTTGCGTCATTTTTTTGACGCTATTTTGCGCCAAAAATGTCGGCGTTCCGGATGTGGCGTCATTTTTGGCGCCAAAAGCATTTAGGCGCCAAATAATGTGGGCGTCTTATTTGGCGCTAAAAAATAAGGGCGTCGTTTTTGTCTCCACATTATTTAAGTCTTATTTTTTCATTGCTTCTGGTTGCTAGAAGCTTGTTCTTTGGCATTTTTTTCCCATTCCTGAAACTGTCATTTAAGGAATTTGATCAATTTTGCTTTATATGTTGTTTTTTCTCTTACATATTGCAAGATGTCTCACGTTGCATCTGAGTCAGAAGATACTACAGGAAAATCGCTGTCTACTGCTGGAGCTACCAAGCTAAGTGTATCTGCTATAATTTTTTGGTATCTGTTTCTCCAGCTGTTGTTTGTATTACATGTCATGACAAACTTATTAATGCAGATAAAATTTCCTTTAGTACTGTTACATTACATGTTGCTGTTCCGTCAACATCTAATTTTTCAGAGTGTTCCTGATAAACATAAGAGATTTTATTTTTTAAATCCATTAAGAAGGCTATGTCTGTTATTTCCCCTTCTAGTTTATATAAAAGTCTTTTAAAACTTCTCTTTTTTCAGATGAATTTTTAAATGAACATCATCATTCTGATACTGATAATGGTTCTTCTGGTTCAGAGGTTTCTGTCTCAGAGGTTGATGCTGATAAATCTCTGTATTTGTTCAAGATGGAATTTATTCGTTCTTTATTTAAAGAAGTTTTAATTGCATTAGAAATAGAGGATTCTGGTCCTCTTGATACTAAAATCTAAATGTTTAAATAAGGTTTTTAAATCTCCTGTAGTTATTCCAGAAGTGTTTAATCTCCCTGATGCTATTTATGAAGTAATTTCCAGGGAATGGAATAATTTGGGTAATTCTTTTACTCCTTCTAAACGTTTAAGCAATTATATCCTGTGCCATCTGACAGATTAGAGTTTTTTTGGGACAAAATCCCTAAGGTTATGGGGCTGTCTCTACTCCTGCTAAATGTGCTACTATTCCTACGGCAGATAGTAATTCATTTAAGGATCCTTTAGATAGGAAATTTGAATCCTTTCTAAGAAAAGCTTACTTATGTTCAGGTAATCTTCTTAGACCTGCTATATTTTTAGCGGATGTTGCTGCAGCCTCAACTTTTTGGTTAGAAGCTTTAGCGCAACAAGTAACAGATTATAATTTTATAGCATTATTATTATTCTATAACATGCTATTTAATTTTATGGGTGATACCATCTTTTGATATCATTAGAGTTGATGTCAGATATATGTCTCTAGCTATTTTAGCTAGAAAAGCTTTATGGATTAAACTTGGAATGCTGATATGTCTTCTAAGTCAACTTTGCTTTCCTTTTCTTTCCAGGGTAATAAATTATTATTTCAACTGTTTCTGGAAGGAAGGGAACTTTTTTACCAAAGGATAAAAAATCTAAGGTAAATTTAGGTCTAATAATCATTTTCGTTCCTTTTCTCACAATAAGGAACAAAAGCCTGATCCTTCATCCTCAGGAGCGGTATCAGTTTGGAAACTATTTCCAGTTTGGAATATATCCAAGCCTTATAGAAAATCTATAGCTAGCTCCTAAGTACCCATGAAGGTGCGGATCTGATTCCAGCTCAGCTGGTATGGGGCAGATTACGTTTTCTTCAAAGAAATTTTGATCAATTCCGTTCTCAATTTCTGGTTTCAGAACATTGTTTCAGAAAGGTACAGAATTGGCTTTAGTTAAGGCCTCCTGCTAAGAGATTTTTTTCTTTCCCGTGTCCCAGTTAACACAGCAAGGCTCAGCATTTCTGAAATGTGTTTCAGATCTAGAGTTGGCTGGAGTAATTATGCCAGTTCCAGTTCTGGAACAGGGGCTGGGGTTTTATTTTATCTCTTCATTGTACCAAAGAAGGTCAATTCCTTCAGATCAGTTCTGGATCTATCAATATTGAATCGTTATGTAAGGATACCAACATTCAGTTTCTGTAGGACTGTCCTGCCTTTTGTTTAGCAAGGGCATTATATGTCTACAATAGATTTACAGGATGTGTATCTGCATATTCCGATTCATCCAGATCACTTTTAGTGTCTGAGATTCTCTTTTTAGACAAGCAATACCAGTTTTTTGGCTCTACCGTTTGGCCTAGCCTCAGTTCCAAGAATTTTTTTCAAAGGTTCTCGGTGCCCTTCTTTCTGCAATCAGAGAACAGGGTTTTGGTATTTCCTTATTTGGACGATATCTTGGTACTTGCTCAGTCTTCTCATTTTCGAAGAATCTCATACGAATCGACTTGTGTTGTTTCTTCAAGTTCATGGTTGGAGGTTCAATTTACCAATCAATTCATTGATTCCTCAGACAAGGGTAACCTTTTTAGGTTTCTAGATAGATTCAGTGTCTATGACTCTGTCCTTGTCAGACAAGAGAAGTTTAACATTGATATCAGCTTGTCAAAACCTTCAGTCACAATCATTCCCTTTGGTAGCCTTATGCATGGAAATGTTGGGTCTTAGGACTACCGCATCAGATGCGATCTCCTTTGCTCGTTTTCACATGCGACCTCTTCAGCTCTGTATGCTGAACCAATGGTGCAGGGATTACTCAAAGATATCTCAATTAATATCTTTAAACCGATTTTACGACACTCTCTGACATGGTGGACAGATCACCATCGTTTAGTATAGGGGGCTTCTTGTTCTTCCGACCTGGACTATAATCTCAACAGATGCAAGTCTTACAGGTTGAGGAGCTGTGTGGGGGTATCTGACTGCACAAGGGGTTTTGGAATCTCAGGAGGTGAGATTTCCGATCAATATTTTGGAACTCCGTGCAATTTTCAGAGCTCTTCAGTTTTGGCCTCTTCTGAAGAGAGAGTTGTTCATTTGTTTTCAGATAGACAATGTCCCAACTGTGGCATACATCAATCATCAAGGAGGGACTCACAGTCCTCTGGCTATGAAAGAAGTATCTCGAATTTTGGTTTGGGCGGAATCCAGCTCCTGTCTAATCTCTGCGGTTCATATCCCAGGTATGGACAATTGGAAAGCGGATTATCTCAGTCGCCAAACGTTGCATCCGGGCGAATGGTCTCTTCACCCAGAGGTATTTCTTCAGATTATTCAAATGTGGGAACTTCCAGAAATAGATCTGATGGCTTCTCATCTAAACAAGAAACTTCCCAGGTATCTGTCCAGATCCCGGGATCCTCAGGCGGAGGCAGTGGATGCATTATCACTTCCTTGGAAGTATCATCCTGCCTATATCTTTCCGCCTCTAGTTCTTCTTCCAAGAGTAATCTCCAAGATTCTGAAGGAATGCTCGTTTGTTCTGCTGGTAGCTCCGGCATGGCCTCACAGGTTTTGGTATGCGGATCTTGTCCGGATGGCCTCTTGCCAACCGTGGACTCTTCCGTTGAAGACCAGACCTTCTGTCTCAAGGTCCTTTTTTCCATCAGGATCAGAAATCCTTAAATTTTAAGGTATGGAGATTGAACGCTTGATTCTTGGTCAAGAGGTTCCTCTGACTCTGTGATTAATACTATGTTTCAGGCTCGTAAATCTGTATCCAGAGAGATATATTATAGAGTCTGGAAGACTTATATTTCTTGGTGTCTTTCTCATCATTTTTCTTGGCATTCTTTTAGAATACCGAGAATATTACAGTTTCTTCAGGATGGTTTAGATAAGGGTTTGTCCGCAAGTTCCTTGAAAGGACAAATCTCTGCTCCTTCTGTTCTTTTTCACAGAAAGATTGCTATTCTTCCTGATATTCATTGTTTTGTACAAGCTTTGGTTCGTATAAAGCCTGTCATTAAGTCAATTTCTCCTCTTTGGAGTTTGATTTTGGTTTTGGGGGCTCTTCAAGCTCCTCCATTTGAACCTATGCATTCATTGGACATTAAATTACTTTCTTGGAAAGTTTTGTTCCTTTTGGCCATCTCTTCTGCCAGAAGAGTTTCTGAATTATCTGCTTTTTCTTGTGAGTCTCCTTTTCTGATTTTTCATCAGGATAAGGCGGTGTTGCGAACTTCTTCTGAATTTTTTCCTAAGTTGTGAATTCCATCTACATTGGTAGAGACATTGTGGTTCCTTCATTATGTCCTAATCCTAAGAATTCTAAGGAGAAATCGTTGCATTCTTTGGATGTTGTTAGAGCTTTGAAATATTATGTTGAAGCTACTAAGTCTTTTCGAAAGACTTCTAGTTTATTTGTTATCTTTTCCGGTTCTAGAAAGGCCAGAAAACTTCTGCCATTTCTTTGGCATCTTGGTTGAAATCTTTAATTCATCTTGCCTATGTTGAGTCGGGTAAAACTCCGCCTCAGAGGATTACAGCTCATTCTACTAGGTCAGTTCTACTTCCTGGGCGTTTAGGAATGAAGCTTCGGTTGATCATGGTTTGCAAAGCGGCAACTTGGTCCTCTTTGCATACTTTTACCAAATTCTACCATTTTGATGTATTTTCTTCTTCTGAAGCAGTTTTTGGTAGAAAAGTACTTCAGGCAGCGGTTTCAGTTTGAATCTTCTGCTTATGTTTTTCATTAAACTTTATTTTGGGTGTGGATTATTTTCAGCAGGAATTGGCTGTCTTTATTTTATCCCTCCCTCTCTAGTGACTCTTGTGTGGAAAGATCCACATCTTGGGTAGTCATTATCCCATACGTCACTAGCTCATGGACTCTTGCTAATTACATGAAAGAAAACATAATTTATGTAAGAACTTACCTGATAAATTCATTTCTTTCATATTAGCAAGAGTCCATGAGGCCCGCCCTTTTTTGTGGTGGTTATGATTTTTTTGTATAAAGCACAATTATTCCAATTCCTTATTTTATATGCTTTCGCACTTTTTTCTTATCACCCCACTTCTTGGCTATTCGTTAAACTGAATTGTGGGTGTGGTGAGGGGTGTATTTATAGGCATTTTAAGGTTTGGGAAACTTTGCCCCTCCTGGTAGGAATGTATATCCCATACGTCACTAGCTCATGGACTCTTGCTAATATGAAAGAAATGAATTTATCAGGTAAGTTCTTACATAAATTATGTTTTTGCCCGCTTACACCTCAGACCACTGCAACTATGCATGCTCAAACAGTGGAATGGGGATTATGCAGATTTATCTCCTCAACTGCATCTGGACCAGGAGACCAGAGATTCTCTTCTCTGGTGGTTGTCTCAGGACCACCTGTCTCAGGGAATGTACTTCCACAGGCCAGAGTGGCTCATTGTAACGACAGATGCTAGCCTGCTAGGCTGGGGTGCAGTCTGGAACTCCCTGAAAACACAGGGCTTATGGTCTCAGGAGGAATCTCTTCTTCCGATAAACATCCTAGAACTGAGAGCGATATTCAAGGCACTTCAGGCGTGGCCCCAGCTTGCTGCGGCCAAATTCATCAGGTTTCAGTCGGACAACATCACGACTGTAGCTTATATCAATCATCAAGGAGGAACAAGGAGTTCTCTAGCGATGATGGAGGTAACCAAAATAATCCGATGGGCAGAGGATCACTATTGCCATCTCTCAGCAATCCACATTCCAGGAGTAGAGAACTGGGAGGCGGATTTTCTAAGTCGTCAGACTTTTCATCTGGGGGAGTGGGAACTCCATCCGGAGGTATTTGCTCAGCTGATTCAGCTATGGGGCACACCAGAATTGGATCTGATGGCGTCCCGTCAGAATGCCAAACTTCCTCGTTATGGGTCAAGGTCCCAGGATCCCAAGGCGGTACTGATAGATGCTCTAGCAGTACCTTGGTCCTTCAATCTGGCCTACGTATTTCCACCGCTTTCTCTCCTCCCACGTCTGGTTGCCAGAATCAAGCAGGAGAGAGCTTCGGTGATTCTAATAGCACCTGCGTGGCCACGCAGGACTTGGTATGCAGACCTAGTGGGCATGTCCTCGGTTCCACCGTGGACCCTGCCAATGAGACGGGACCTTCTAATCCAAGGTCCGTTCTCGCATCCAAATCTAGTTTCTCTGCGTCTGACTGCTTGGAGATTGAACGCCTAATTCTATCAAAGCGTGGGTTCTCTGAGTCGGTCATTGATACCCTGATTCAGGCTAGAAAACCTGTCACCAGGAAGATTTGGCGCAAATATCTTTATTGGTGTGAATCCAAAGGTTACTCGTGGAGTAAGATTAGGATTCCTAGAATATTGTCTTTTCTCCAAGAAGGTTTGGAGAAGGGATTATCAGCTAGTTCTCTTAAAGGACAAATATCTGCTTTGTCTATTCTACTGCACAAATGTCTGGCAGATGTCCCAGACGTTCAAACTTTTAGTCAGGCTTTGGTCAGAATTAAGCCTGTATTTAAGCCTGTTGCTCCGCCTTGGAGCCTAAACTTAGTCCTTAGAGTTCTTCAAGGGGTTCCGTTTGAACCTATGCATTCCATAGATATTAAGCTTCTATCTTGGAAAGTTTTGTTCTTAGTTGCTATCTCTTCGGCTCAAAGTGTTTCTGAGCTATCTGCTTTACAGTGTGATTCCCCTTATCTTATTTTCCATGCAGATAAGGTGGTTTTGCGTACCAAACCTGGTTTTCTTCCTAAGGTTGTTTCTAATAAGAATATCAATCAAGAGATTGTTGTTCCTTCTCTGTGTCCTAATCCTTCATCAAAGAAGGAACGTCTGTTGCACAATCTTGATGTGGTTCGTGCTTTAAAGTTCTACTTACAAGCAACCAAAGATTTCCGTCAAACATCTTCATTGTTTGTTGTTTATTCTGGTAAGCGGAGAGGCCAAAAGGCTACGCCTACCTCTTTCCTTTTGGCTTAAAAGCATCATCCGTTTGGCCTATTAGACTGCTGGACAGCAGCCTCCTGAAAGAATTACTGCTCATTCTACTGGAGCTGTGGCTTCCACATGGGCTTTTAAAAATGAGGCTTCTGTTGAACAGATTTGTAAGGCGGCGACTTGGTCTTCGCTTCATACTTTTTCCAAATTTTACAAATTTGATACTTTTGCTTCTTCGGAGGCTATTTTTGGGAGAAAGGTTCTACAAGCAGTGGTGCCTTCCGTTTAAGGTCCCTGTCTTTTCCCTCCCTTCATCCGTGTCCTAAAGCTTTGGTATTGGTATCCCACAAGTAAGGATGAATCCGTGGACTTGATACATCTTACAAGAGAAAACATAATTTATGCGTACCTGCTAAATTTATTTCTCTTGTGATATATCGAGTCCAAGGCCTGCCCTGTTTATTTAAGACAGGCATATATATTTTTATTTTTAAACTTTCAGTCACCACTGCACCCTATGGTTTCTCCTTTTTCTTCCTAGCCTTCGGTCGAATGACTGGGGGGTGGAGCTAAGGGGGGAGCTATATAGACAGCTCTGCTATGGGTGCTCTCTCTGCCACTTCCTGTAGGGAGGGAGAATATCCCACAAGTAAGGATGAATCCGTGGACTCGATACATCACAAGAGAAATTAATTTATCAGGTAAGCATAAATTATGTTTTTTATATCCCTTTCCTGTTTTATACAGTTAAACTACCTTTTCCCGCAGATCCTTTGACAATTCTTTTGCTTTCCCCATGACTCAGAATCCAGAATCGTCAGTGCAGCACTGGATGAAAGATGCAAGGGTCTGTCAGCAGTCCAGAAACGCATTGACCTTTTATACACACACACTAATTACAAGAAAACAGATCACAGGTGAGGATGGTTACCTTTAATAGCCATTCAAACCCCTTTGTGTCAACTTGTGTGCATGTTAAACACAGTTGATTGATAATAAATGGCTTCAGCCAAACACTAACCATGAGTGAAAGAGAAGTTTTTGTGTTATCATTCATATTCTCTGAAAAATGGCCAAGAAATCATAAATTCTGTCAGGGTATGTAAACTTATGAGCACAACTGTATATATATATATATATATATATATATATATATATATATATATATATATATATATATATAAACAAGGGAGAGCACTCTCACTCATTATATCAACTGCCAGGGTGCTAGTGTAATTAAATATAGCTGAACACAAAACTGGCACTCACTGGTCTTTCACAAAAAAATTTTTACTGTGAAAGTAGTGACATTTCGGGGACAGTATATCCCCTTCCTCAGACACAGTGTATACAAAGTGCAAACAATATATAACAAACATTACACAAACCCCACCCACCAATTAGGAGCAAAAAAACGCCAAAAGGTAGTCATGGTAACCACCCGATGACATAGTAAACAAATATAGTGTGTTATTAATTACAGCAAAGCTAATGCACAAATCTGTCTGAGTTTAATAATAAGTGCATGTGAATGAGATATATGTGACATGTATCATGTAACTAGATCAATATGGTCTGCATGAAAGAACAGACACAACATAGAGGAACAGGCAAACAATGAAATACACATTAGCACGTTAGCATGCGTATCTTACTTTGACCGCAACTTAATCACTATACAGCAAATTTCATATACTATACAGACAATAAGAATAAACATGTTATACATAAATGGGGCTCTGTAAAGCCGTTGTTACTTACGGAACCGTCATAGCCTGATAAGAAAACATAATCCAAGTACTTCCTGAAAGGGCACATGCCTACTAGGCCCAATCAGCAGCCAGCATCAGCGTTGCCATGGCAATGCACCGTTCACTGCCAAAGTGCTCATAATAGTAAAAGGAAGACCCAACCGATAACGCAGATCCAATGGGCGGTGCGTGGTCACAGAAAACCAAGGCCACTGCGCTGCAAAAAACATGTTAATGGCATTAATCAAATAAACACATAATGAAATGGCTAAAACATTGGCTAACCCTAAGGATATATATCCCCATGTGTAGTATGCATTAAAAAACATATTACTAGATCCAATACAAAGTAATGTGTGTATAAAAACATCATCTGTGTATAGTACGGATAAGAGCCTATGACAAGAGGATACAATTAACGTTAAATTCAAAGGCCTACACAAAACAAAATAGTAGAGGCAAATACAGTGTTATCAAAACTGTGAGGGAAGCAAACCACTCATGTTTAACGCACTATACCCCAAATTGAATTGTTAAGGAAGTTATCCTAAAACCAAAATATACTGCAAGGGGATAATCGTCTATTGGAAATAAATGATGTACCAAATCTAGTACATGAGTAAAACTAACCTATTATGTATATTCTAAAATGGAGCCTATGACAAGAGGATATAGTGGACCCTAAACTCAAAAGTTTATACCAATGGTCTTGGACTCTCATTAGATTTAAAACAGACATGGACCCTCATTATTGATGACAAGATAGTCCAAAAGTAATAAAAAACAGTGCCAGTCTATGACAGTATTGAGTCCACAGTGTTCAGGTGATAGATCCACCTCGCTTCTGTTTGCAGGAGTATCCTATTTCTATCACCCCCATGTTTCAGAGGGGGGATATGATCTATCAGAACAAAGCGAAGATCATTCACCGTATGTCCAGCCTCCAAGAAATGCCTCGCCACTGGCTGCTCACTCTTCTGATTCTTTATGGCTGTCCTGATGGCTGATCTGTGGTTGGAAAACCGTGTCCTGGCATCATCTGAGGTCTTACCAATGTAAAATCTCCCACAACTACAATTCAACAAATAGACCACATAAGTGGTAGTGCAGGTGATGAAATGCCGGATAGAAAATCTCTTATTTGTATGTGGATGTCCAAAAGTAGAGCCAGGTACCATAGCATTGCAGGTCGTATACCCTGCACACCTGAAACAGCCCTGTTTTTTTATTTTGTTGGAGCCAATTAGTTTTCTTATAGCAATGGGAAGGGTCAGTAACCATTAGATTGTCCTTTACATTTTTATTCCTTTTGTAACCCATTCTAGGATGTTGCCATTGATTAAATAGTAGAGATGGATCACTTTTGATATTCCAATGCTGGTTAAGACTCTTGCCCAAATTATTGGTGGCAGGACTATATGTAGTAGTGAACGTTAGGCGTGGTATATTATCCCTAACTTGATCAGTAGCTGTGAGTTCGGATCCTTCAGCCATTTTTTTACTTTGGTCAATGAGCCTTGGATTATAGCCTCGCTAGGTAAATTTTCAAGCCATATCAGACAGTTGAGACAGTCTCAGTGATGGTTCACTGTTATTTCTGACTACCCTAATCATCTGAGCTTTAGGGATTGCTTTCAGTAGGGATGTCGGATGATTACTTGTCGCATGTAACAGTGAATTTCTATCCGTGGGTTTACAGTAGAGAGAAGTACCCAATAAGTTTTGTTCGATTTTAAAAATCTTCAAATCTAGAAACCCATTTGCTCTTTCATCATAACTCAGTTTGAACTTCACTGGGTTGTCAAGGGTATTCAAGTAATCAAAACAACTCCTCAGTTCTTCCCCAGTGCCACTCCATAAAATGAAGAGATCATCAATGTAGTGATGATAAAACCTCACCTCAGGTTTATTGAAGACGCCCATTACTGTCACCTCATACTCCTCCATGAATAAATTAGCCAGGGAGGGGGCCACAATTGACCCCATGGCCGTCCCTGATAACTGTTGGTAAAAACTGTGTTCAAAGCGAATATAATTAAGCCTTAGGCTTAAATCAAGCATCTGGATGAGGAAATCAGTGAGGGGACCGATATACAATGGTATGATGGTATATAGACTAGTGACATCGGCAGTCACAAGAATCCATGTGTCTTCTACGTGGAGTTTCACCACTTCATCAATCAGCTGTGAAGAATCACCTACATACGATTGCATATTTCTTACTAGGGTTTGTAAAAAGTGGTCCACAAAGACAGCCAGTCTTGAAGTAATCGAATTTCGTGCTGAGACAATGGGTCTCCCCGGGGATCTTTCTATGTTCTTATGAATTTTCTGCAACATATAGGGTAAAGGGCAGGAAGGAAAATCTAACATCAAATACTTAAGAGTATTCTTGTCAACCAGAATTACATCCCTGTAATATTGCTTCATCAATGATATTCTTAAATTCCCCTGTTGGATCACTCTTAAGTGGCACATAGGTGGTTTCATCCTTCAACTGCTGGAGTATTTCATCCCAGTAATAGAAGTAATCCAAAACCACCACGGCACCCCCCTTGTCCGCTGTCCTTATGACAATGTCTGGATCAGAGGAAAAGGATGTAATGGCATCTTTCTCATCTACTGAGAGATTATTACGGTATTTCACATGTTTCATACCCTTAACATCCTGGAACACCATTCTCATGAAAGTCTTTATACTTGGATTCAAGCTATGTGGATCAAAAGTACTTGTACACTTAAAAGGATCTGCTGAAACCTGAGTATCAGTACAATATTTTAGAACTCCGTGCTATTTACAGGGCTCTTCAGGTTTGGCCTCTGTTGAAGAGAGAACCATTCATTTGTTTTCAGACAGACAATATCACAACTGTGGCATATATCAATCATCAGGGTGGGGATAGTCCTCTATCTATGAAAGAAGTATCTTGGATACTTTCTTGGGTGGAATCCAGCTGTTTCTGTGGTACATATCCCAGGTGTAGACAATTGGGAAGTGGATTATCTCAGCCATCAGTCTTTACATCCGGGGGAGTGGTCTCTCCATCCAGATGTGTTTTTTCAGATATGGGGTCTTCCAGAAATAGATCTAATGGCTTCTCATCTAAACAAGAAACTTCCCAGGTACTTGTCCAGGTTCAGGGATCCTCAGGCAGAGTCGGTGGGTGTGTTAGCAGTTCCTTGGTTTTACCAACCTGCTTATATCTTCCTGCCTCTAGTTCTTCTTCCAAAAGTAATCTCCAAGATCATCATGGAACAATCATTTGTGTTTCTGGTAGCACCAGCATGGCCTCACAGGTTCTGGTATGCGGATCTTGTCCGTAATGTTAGGTTGCCAACCTTGGCCACTTCCTTTAAGACCAGACCTTCTGTCTCAAGGCCCGTTTTTCCATCAGGATCTCAAATCGTTAAATTTTAAGGTATGGAAATTGAACGCTTAGTACTTACTCATAAAGGTTTCTCTGACTCAGTGATTAATACTATGTTACAGACTCATAAATCTGTTTCTAGGAAGATTTATTATCGAGTTTGGAAGACTTGTATTTCATGGTGTTCTTCCAATAAATTCTCCTGGCATTCTTTTAGAATGCCTAGAATTTTACAGTTCCCTCAGGATGGTTTGGAGAAAGGTTTGTCTCCATGTTCCTTGAAGGGACACATTTCTGCTCTTTCTGTTATATTTCACAGAAAGCTTGCTAAGCTTCCTGATATTCACTGTTTAGTTCAGGCTTTGGTTCGTATCAAGCCTGTTACTAAATCAATCTCTCCTCCTTGGAGTCTTAATTTGGGTTTGAAGGCTTTACAGGCTCCTCCTTTTGAGCTTATGCATTCTTTGGATATTAAACTACTTTCTTGGAAAGTGTTGTTCCTTTTGGCTATCTGTTCTGCTAGAAGAGTTTTCTAATTTTCTATCAGCATAAGGCAGTTTTGCGGACTTCATTTAAATTTTTACCTAAAGTTGTGAATTCATTAATAGGGAAATTGTTGTTCCCTCTTTGTGTCCTAATCCTAAGAATTCTTTGGAGAGATCCTTACATTCTCTGGATGTTGTAAGAGCTTTGAAATATTATGTTGAAGCTACTAAAGATTTCAGGAAGACTTCTAGTCCATTTGTTGTGTTTTCTGGTCCTAGGAAATGTCAGAAAGCTCCTGCCATTTCCTTGGCATCCTGGTTAAAGCTTTTGATTCTTCAGACTAAAATGCAGTCTGGTCAGGCCCCGCCTCAGAGAATCACAGCTCATTCTACTAAATCAGTTTCCACTTCGTGGAATTTTAAGAATGAAGTTTCATTTGATCAGATTTGCAAAGCAGCAACTTGGTCTTCTTTGCATACATTTACTAAATTCTACAGTTTTTATGTATTTGCCTCTTCAGAAGCAGTTTTTGGTAGAAAGGTTCTTTAGGCAGCTGTTTTAGTTTGATTCCTCTGCATATGTTTTAAGTTTTTTTCTTTTCAATTATGATAAAAACTTATTTGGATGTGGATTTATTTTTTTCAGTGGAAAATGGCTGTTTTTATTTTTATCCCTCCCTCTCTAGTGACTCTTGTGTGGAGTTCCACATCTTGGGTATCAATATCCCATACGTCACTAGCTCATGGAATCTTGCCAATTACATGAAAGAAAACATAATTTATGTAAAAACTTACCTGATAAATTAATTTCTTTCATATTGGCAAGAGTCCATGAGACCCACCCTTTTTATGGTGGTTGTTTTTTTGTATAAAGCACAATGATATTTCCAGTTCCCTTTTTTGATGCTTTTTACTCCTTTTTCTATCACCCCACTTACTTGGCTATAAATTAAACTGAATTGTGAGTGTGGTGAGGGGTGTATTTATAGGCATATTGAGGTTTGGGAAACTTTGCCCCTCCTGGTAGGATTGTATATCCCATACGTCACTAGCTCATGGACTCTTGCCAATATGAAATAAATAAATTTATCAGGTAAGTTCTTACATAAATTATGTTATTTATCACCTCTGTCTATCACACTGTGTATATAATATGTGACAGTCTCACTGTTACTTACTGTAGTACTAAATACTGTCTGATTATCACATTATTTATCTCTGTCTGTCACACAGTGTATATAATATGTGACACAGTCTCACCGTTACTTACTGTAGTACTAAATACTGTCTGATTTTCACATTATTTATCTCTCTGTCTGTCACACAGTGTATATAATATGTGACAGTCTCACCGTTACTTACTGTAGTACTAAATACTGTCTGATTATCATATTATTTATCTCTGTCTGTCACACAGTGTATATAATATGTGACACAGTCTCACCGTTACTTACTGTAATACTAAATACTGTTTAATTATCACATTATTTATCTGTCTGTCACACAGTGTATATAATATGTGACACAGTCTCACCGTTACTTACTGTAGTACTAAATACTGTCTGATTATCACATTATTTATCTCTGTCTGTCACGCAGTGTATATAATATGTGACACAGTCTCACCTTTACTTACTATAGTACTAAATACTGTCTGATTATCACATTATTTGTCTGTCTGTCACACAGTGTATATAATATGTGACAGAGTCTCACCTTTACTTACTGTAGTACTAAATACTGTCTGATTATCACATTATTTATCTCTGTCTGTCACACAGTGTATATAATATGTGACACAGTCTCACCTTTACTTACTGTAGTACTAAATACTGTCTGATTATCACATTATTTATCTCTGTCTGTCACACAGTGTATATAATATGTGACACAGTCTCACCTTTACTTACTGTAGTACTAAATACTGTCTGATTATCACATTATTTATCTCTCTGTCACACAGTGTATATAATATGTGACACAGTCTCACCGTTACTTACTGTAGTACTAAATACTGTCTGATTATCACATTATTTATCTCTCTGTCTGTCACACAGTGTATATAATATGTAACACAGTCTCACCTTTACTTACTGTAGTACTAAATACTGTCTGATTATCACATTATTTATCTCTCTGTCACACAGTGTATATAATATGTGACACAGTCTCACCTTTACTTACTGTAGTACTAAATACTGTCTGATTATCACATTATTTATCTCTCTGTCTGTCAAACAGTGAAAATAATATGTAACACAGTCTCACCTTTACTTACTGTAGTACTAAATACTGTCTGATTATCACATTATTTATCTCTGTCTGTCACACAGTGTATATAATATGTGACACAGTCTCACCGTTACTTACTGTAGTACTAAATACTGTCTGATTATCACATTATTTATCTGTCTGTCACACAGTGTATATAATATGTGACAGTCTCACCGTTACTTACTGTAGTACTAAATACTGTCTGATAATCACATTATTTATCTCTCTCTGTCACACAGTGTATATAATATGTGATACAGTCTTACTGTTACTTACTGTAGTACTAAATACTGTCTGATTATCACATTATTTATCTCTGTCTGTCACACAGTGTAATAAATATGGTGACAGTCTCACAACCTCAATCACGCACCGTTACTTTTACTGTAGTACTAAATACTGTCTGATTATCACATTATTTATCTCTGTCTGTCACACAGGTAGTATATATTGACACAGTCTCACCCTTAACTTACTGCGTAGTACTAAATACTGTCTCTTATCACATTAATTTCTCTGTTCTGTCACACAGTGTATATAATATGTGACACAGTATCACCGATACTTTGCTGTAGTACTAAATCACTGTTTAATTATCACGAATTTATTATCTGTCTGTCACACAGTGTATATAAATGTGACACAGTCTCAATTCTCACCGGTACTTTTACTGTAGTACTAAATCTGTCTGATTATCACATTATTTATTCTCGGTCTGTCACGCATGTATAAAACTATGTGAACACATTCTTCACCTTTACATACTATAGTAACCTAAAATATCTCTGTCTGATTATCACATTATTTGTCTGTCTGTCAGCACAGTGTATATAATATTGATAAGACAGAGTCACTTCCTTTACTTACCTGTATTACTAAATACTGTCTGATTATCACATATTTATCTCTGTCTGTCACAAGAACCGTGTGTATATAATATGTCATTAAGTCAATTTCTCCTCCTTGGAGTTTGAATTTGGTTCTGGGAGCTCTTCAAGCTCCTCCGTTTGAACCTATGCATTCATTGGACATTAAATTACTTTCTTGGAAAGTTTTGTTCCTTTTGGCCATCTCTTCTGCTAGAAGAGTTTCTGAATTATCTGCTCTTTCTTGTGAGTCTCCTTTTCTGATTTTTCATCAGGATAAGGCGGTGTTGCGAACTTCTTTTGAATTTTTACCTAAAGTTGTGAATTCCAACAACATTAGTAGAGAAATTGTGGTTCCTTCATTATGTCCTAATCCTAAGAATTCTAAGGAGAAATCATTGCATTCTTTGGATGTTGTTAGAGCTTTGAAATATTATGTTGAAGCTACAAAATCTTTTCGTAAAACTTCTAGTCTATTTGTTATCTTTTCCGGTTCTAGGAAAGGCCAGAAAGCTTCTGCCATTTCTTTGGCATCTTGGTTGAAATCTTTAATTCATCTTGCCTATGTTGAGTCGGGTAAAATTCCGCCTCAGAGAATTGCAGCTCATTCTACTAGGTCAGTATCTACTTCCTGGGCGTTTAGGAATGAAGCTTCGGTTGACCAGATCTGCAAAGCAGCAACTTGGTCCTCTTTGCATACTTTTACTAAATTCTACCATTTTGATGTATTTTCTTCTTCTGAAACAGTTTTTGGTAGAAAAGTACTTCAGGCAGCGGTTTCAGTTTGAATCTTCTGCTTATGTTTTTCGTTAAACTTTATTTTGGGTGTGGATTATTTTCAGCAGGAATTGGCTGTCTTTATTTTTTCCCTCCCTCTCTAGTGACTCTTGTGTGGAAAGATCCACATCTTGGGTATTCATTATCCCATACGTCACTAGCTCATGGACTCTTGTTAATTACATGAAAGAAAACATAATTTATGTAAGAACTTACCTGATAAATTCATTTCTTTCATATTAACAAGAGTCCATGAGGCCCACCCTTTTTTGTGGTGGTTATGATTTTTTTGTATAAAGCACAATTATTCCAATTCCTTATTTTATATGCTTCGCACTTTTTTCTTATCAACCCACTTCTTGGCTATTCGTTAAACTGATTTGTGGGTGTGGTGAGGGGTGTATTTATAGGCATTTTAAGGTTTGGGAAACTTTGCCCCTCCTGGTAGGAATGTATATCCCATACGTCACTAGCTCATGGACTCTTGTTAATATGAAAGAAATGAATTTATCAGGTAAGTTCTTACATAAATTATGTTATTTATCTCTGTCTGTCACACAGTGTATATAATATGTGACACAGTCTCACCTTTACTTACTGTAGTACTAAATACTGTCTGATTATGACATTATTTGTCTCTGTCTGTCACACAGTGTATATAATATGTGACACAGTCTCACCTTTACTTACTGTAGTACTAAATACTGTCTGATTATCACATTATTTATCTCTCTCTGTCACACAGTGTATATAATATGTGACACAGTCTCACCTTTACTTACTGTAATACTAAATACTGTCTGATTATCACATTATTTATCTCTGTCACACAGTGTATATAATATGTGACACAGTCTCACCGTTACTTACTGTAGTACTAAATACTGTCTGATTATCACATTATTTATCTCTGTCTGTCACACAGTGTATATAATATGTGACAGTCTCACCGTTACTTACTGTAGTACTAAATACTGTCTGATTATCACATTATTTATCTCTCTCTGTCACACAGTGTATATAATATGTGACACAGTCTCACCGTTACTTACTGTAGTACTAAATACTGTCTGATTATCACATTATTTATCTCTGTCTGTCACACAGTGTATATAATATGTGACACAGTCTCACCTTTACTTACTATAGTACTAAATACTGTCTGATTATCACATTATTTATCTCTGTCTGTCACACAGTGTATATAATATGTAACACAGTCTCACCTTTACTTACTGTAGTACTAAATACTGTCTGATTATCACATTATTTATCTCTGTCTGTCACATAGTGTATATAATATGTGACACAGTCTCACCGTTACTTACTGTAGTACTAAATACTGTCTGATTATCACATTATTTATCTCTGTCTGTCACACGGTGTATATAATATGTGTCAGTCTCACCGTTACTTATTGTTGTACTAAATACTGTCTGATTATCACATTATTTATCTCTGTCACACAGTGTATATAATATGTGACACAGTCTCACCTTTACTTACTGTAGTACTAAATACTGTCTGATTATCACATTATTTATCTCTCTGTCTGTCACACAGTGTATATAGTATGTTACACAGTCTCACCTTTACTTACTGTAGTACTAAATACTGTCTGATTATCACATTATTTATCTCTCTGTCTGTCACACAGTGTATATAATATGTGACACAGTCTCACCTTTACTTACTGTAGTACTGAATACTGTCTGATTATCACATTATTTATCTCTGTCTGTCACACAGTGTATATAATATGTGACACAGTCTCACATTTACTTACTGTAGTACTAAATACTGTCTGATTATCACATTATTTATCTGTCCGTCACACAGTGTATATAATATGTGACACAGTCTCACCTTTACTTACTGCAGTACTAAATACTGTCTGATTATCACATTATTTATCTCTCTCTGTCACACAGTGTATATAATATGTGACAGTCTCACTGTTACTTACTGTAGTACTAAATACTGTCTAATTATCACATTATTTATCTCTGTCTGTCACACAGTGTATATAATATGTGACTCAGTCTCACCTTTACTTACTGTAGTACTAAATACTGTCTGATTATCACATTATGTATCTCTCTGTCTGTCACACAGTGTATATAATATGTGACACAGTCTCACCTTTATTTACTGTAGTAGTAAATACTGTCTGATTATCACATTATTTATCTCTGTCTGTCACACAGTGTATATAATATGTGACACAGTCTCAACGTTACTTACTGTAGTAAAAAATACTGTCTGATTATCCCATTATTTATCTCTGTCTGTCACACAGTGTATATAATATGTGACACAGTCTCACCTTTACTTACTGTAGTACTAAATACTGTCTGATTATCACATTATTTATCTCTCTGTCACACAGTGTATATAATATGTGACACAGTCTCACCTTTACTTACTGTAGTACTAAATACTGTCTGATTATCACATTATTTATCTCTCTCTGTCACACAGTGTATATAATATGTGACACAGTCTCACCTCTACTTACTGTAGTACTAAACACTGTCTGATTATCACATTATTTATCTCTGTCTGTCACACAGTGTATATAATATGTAACAGTCTCACCCTTACTTACTGTAGTACTAAATACTGTCTGATTATCACATTATTTATCTCTGTCTGTCACACAGTGTATATAATATGTGACACAGTCTCACCGTTACTTACTGTAGTACTAAATACTGTCTGATTATCACATTATTTATCTCTGTCTGTCACACATTGTATATAATATGTGACACAGTCTCACCTTTACTTACTGTAGTACTAAATACTGTCTGATTATCACATTATTTATCTCTGTCTGTCACACACTGTATATAATATGTGACAGTCTCACCGTTACTTACTGTAGTACTAAATACTGTCTGATTATCACATTATTTATCTCTCTCTGTCACACAGTGTATATAATATGTGACACAGTCTCACCGTTACTTACTGTAGTACTAAATACTGTCTGATTATCACATTATTTATCTCTGTCTGTCACACACTGTATATAATATGTGACACAGTCACACAGTGTATATAATAAGTGACACAGTCTCACCTTTACTTACTATAGTACTAAATACTGTCTGATTATCACATTATTTATCTCTGTCTGTCACACAGTGTATATAATATGTGACACAGTCTCACCTTTACTTACTATAGTACTAAATACTGTCTTATTGTTACATTATTTATCTCTGTCTGTCACACAGTGTCTATAATATGTGACACAGTCTCACCTTTACTTACTATAGTACTAAATACTGTCTGATTATAACATTATTTATCTTTGTCTGTCACACAGTGTATATAATATGTAACAGTCTCACCGTTACTGTAGTACTAAATACTGTCTGATTATCACATTATTTATCTCTGTCTGTCACACAGTGTATATAATATGTGACAGTCTCACCGTTACTGTAGTACTAAATACTGTCTGATTATCACATTATTTATCTCTGTCTGTCACACACTGTATATAATATGTGACACAGTCACACAGTGTATATAATATGTGACACAGTCTCACCTTTACTTACTGTAGTACTAAATACTGTCTGATTATCACATTATATATCTCTGTCTGTCACACAGTGTATATAATATGTGACAGTCTCACCTTTACTTACTGTAGTACTAAATACTGTCTGATTATCACATTATTTATCTCTGTCTGTCACACACTGTATATAATATGTGACACAGTCACACAGTGTATATAATATGTGACACCGTCTCACCGTTACTTACTGTAGTACTAAATACTGTCTGATTATCACATTATTTATCTCTCTGTCACACACTGTATATAATATGTGACACAGTCTCACCTTTACTTACTATAGTACTAAATACTGTCTGATTATCACATTATTTATCTCTCTGTCACACACTGTATATAATATGTGACACAGTCTCACCGTTACTTACTGTAGTACTAAATACTGTCTGATTATCACATTATTTATCTCTGTCTGTCACACAGTGTATATAATATGTGACACAGTCTCACCGTTACTTACTGTAGTACTAAATACTGTCTGATTATCACATTATTTATCTCTGTCTGTCACACAGTGTATATAATATGTGACACAGTCTCACCTTTACTTACTGTAGTACTAAATACTGTCTGATTATCACATTATTTATCTCTGTCTGTCACACAGTGTATATAATATGTGACACAGTCTCACCGTTACTTACTGTAGTACTAAATACTGTCTGATTATCACATTATTTATCTGTCTGTCACACAGTGTATATAATATGTGACACAGTCTCACCGTTACTTACTGTAGTACTAAATACTGTCTGATTATCACATTATTTATCTGTCTGTCACACAGTGTATATAATATGTGACACAGTCTCACCTTTACTTACTATAGTACTAAATACTGTCTTATTGTTACATTATTTATCTCTGTCACACAGTGTATATAATATGTGACACAGTCTCACCGTTACTTACTGTAGTACTAAATACTGTCTGATTATCACATTATTTATCTCTGTCTGTCACACACTGTATATAATATGTGACACAGTCTCACTGTTACTTACTGTAGTACTAAATACTGTCTGATTATCACATTATTTATCTCTGTCTGTCACACAGTGTATATAATATGTGACAGAGTCTCACCTTTACTTACTGTAGTACTAAATACTGTCTGATTATCACATTATTTATCTCTGTCTGTCACACACTGTATATAATATGTGACAGTCTCACTGTTACTTACTGTAGTACTAAATACTGTCTGATTATCACATTATTTATCTCTCTCTGTCACACAGTGTATATAATATGTGACACAGTCTCACCGTTACTTACTGTAGTACTAAATACTGTCTGATTATCACATTATTTATCTCTGTCTGTCACACACTGTATATAATATGTGACACAGTCACACAGTGTATATAATATGTGACACAGTCTCACCTTTACTTACTATAGTACTAAATACTGTCTGATTATCACATTATTTATCTCTGTCTGTCACACAGTGTATATAATATGTGACACAGTCTCACCTTTACTTACTATAGTACTAAATACTGTCTTATTGTTACATTATTTATCTCTGTCTGTCACACAGTGTCTATAATATGTGACACAGTCTCACCTTTACTTACTATAGTACTAAATACTGTCTGATTATAACATTATTTATCTCTGTCTGTCACACAGTGTATATAATATGTAACAGTCTCACAGTTACTGTAGTACTAAATACTGTCTGATTATCACATTATTTATCTCTGTCTGTCACACAGTGTATATAATATGTGACAGTCTCACCGTTACTGTAGTACTAAATACTGTCTGATTATCACATTATATATCTCTGTCTGTCACACAGTGTATATAATATGTGACAGTCTCACCTTTACTTACTGTAGTACTAAATACTGTCTGATTATCACATTATTTATCTCTGTCACACAGTGTATATAATATGTGACACAGTCTCACCTTTACTTACTGTAGTACTAAATACTGTCTGATTATCACATTATTTATCTCTCTGTCACACAGTGTATATAATATGTGACACAGTCTCACCTTTACTTACTGTAGTACTAAATACTGTCTGATTATCACATTATTTATCTCTGTCTGTCACACAGTGTATATAATATGTGACACAGTCTCACCTTTACTTACTGTAGTACTAAATACTGTCTGATTATCACATTATTTATCTCTCTCTGTCACACAGTGTATATAATATGTGACACAGTCTCACCTTTACTTACTGTAGTACTAAATACTGTCTGATTATCACATTATTTATCTCTCTCTGTCACACAGTGTATATAATATGTGACACAGTCTCACTGTTACTTACTGTAGTACTAAATACTGTCTGATTATCACATTAGTTATCTCTGTTACACAGTTTATATAATATGTGACACAGTCTCACCTTTACTTACTGTAGTACTAAATACTGTCTGATTATCACATTATTTATCTCTCTCTGTCACACAGTGTATATAATATGTGACACAGTCACACCTTTACTTACTGTAGTACTAAATACTGTCTGATTATCACATTATTTATCTCTGTCTGTCACACAGTGTATAATATGTGACACAGTCTCACCGTTACTTACTATAGTACTAAATACTGTCTGATTATCACATTATTTATCTCTGTCTGTCACACAGTGTATATAATATGTGACACAGTCTCACCGTTACTTACTGTAGTACTAAATACTGTCTGATTATCACATTATTTATCTCTGTCTGTCACACAGTGTATATAATATGTGACACAGTCTCACCGTTACTTACTGTAGTACTAAATACTGTCTGATTATCACATTATTTATCTCTCTGTCACACAGTGTATATAATATGTGACACAGTCTCACCGTTACTTACTGTAGTACTAAATACTGTCTGATTATCACATTATTTATCTCTGCCTGTCACACAGTGTATATAATATGTGACACAGTCTCACCGTTACTTACTGTAGTACTAAATACTGTCTGATTATCACATTATTTATCTCTGTCACACAGTGTATATAATATGTGATACAGTCTCACCGTTACTTACTGTAGTACTAAATACTGTCTGATTATCACATTATTTATCTGTCTGTCACACAGTGTATATAATATGTGACACAGTCTCACCGTTACTTACTGTAGTACTAAATACTGTCTGATTATCACATTATTTATCTCTGTCTGTCACACAGTGTATATAATATGTGACAGTCTCACCGTTACTTCCTGTAGTACTAAATACTGTCTGATTATCACATTATTTATCTCTGTCTGTCACACAGTGTATATAATATGTGACAGTCTCACCGTTACTTCCTGTAGTACTAAATACTGTCTGATTATCACATTATTTATCTCTCTGTCACACAGTGTATATAATATGTGACACAGTCTCACCTGTACTTACTATAGTACTAAATACTGTCTTATTGTTACATGTGTTTTATCATCTTCTGCCTGATTGTTAATTGCATAAAGTTTACAAAGCTACTAATGGTTAATTGTGTGATGTTTATTATATTTAATATTGAATCACATGTCCCTGAACAAAGTGTCTATTATTCCATTACTTTGTGTCTGAGAGAAATACTCTGACAAACACACATTATTCATTAATACACATTTACTTACATGAACCAATGTAAGGGCTATGGCATTTTATTAATAAGATCAACATGAGATATTTATACTGTTTGTCATGCTCTAGAGATATGGTGCACGTGTTGGGACATGAGGCTTCGGCTGCAGGAGGGACAGAGGGACAGCAGCGTCATGTGAGCTCCATATACTGATGTTTTTTGTAAGATTAACTCTATCTGGTGTCTGTAATCACAGCTAACTCAAAGATTTTGAGAATATTTGAAAAGGACACTGTACCCAAAATAATCCTGTCATTGAGTTCCTGAGTCTTTGCTTGGAAAATTGTGAAGAAATGCTGCTTAAACCACAACTAATACATCTTTATCAGTTGTTTAATTTGCTCATACACTGGCAACAGGCTCTTTATAATAATATTCAAGGGTAGTAGGCACTGGTAGGTACTTCCTAATAATACTCAGGGTTGGTAGGTACTTCCTAATACTACAAAGGACTGTAGGTACTACCTAATAATACTCAGGGCTGGTAGGTACTTCCGAATACTACTAAGGACTGGTAGGTACTTCCTAATAATACTCATGGCTGGTAGGTACTTCTTAATACTACTCAGGACTGGTAGGTACTTCCTGATAATACTCAGGGCTGGTAGGTACTTCCTAATACTACTCAGGACTGGTAGGTACTTCCTGATAATACTCAGGGCTGGTAGGTAATTCCTTATGATACTCAGGACTGGTAGGTACTTCCTAATAATACTCAGGGCTGGTAGGCACTTCCTAATGATACTCAGGGCTGGTAGGCACTTAATGATACTCATGGCTGGTAGGCAATTCTTAATGATACTCATGGCTGGTAGGCACTTCCTAATGATACTCAGGGCTTGTAGGCAATTTCTAATGATACCCAAGGCTTGTAGGCACTTCCTAATGATATTCATGGCTGGTAGGCACTTCCTAATGATACTCATGGCTGGTAGGCAATTTCTAATGATACTCAGGGCTTGTAGGCACTTCCTAATGATACTCATGGCTGGTAGGCACTTCCTAATGTTACTCAGGGCTTGTAGGCAATTTCTAATGATACTCAGGGCTTTGTAGGCACTTCCTAATGATACACATGGCTGGAAGGCACTTCCTTATAATATTTAGGGCTGGTAGGTACTTCCTAATATTACTCAGGGCTGGTAGGCATTTTCTAATGATATTCAGGTCTGGTAGGTACTTCCTAATTATACTCAGGGCTGGTAGGTACTTCCTAATGATACTCAGGGCTGGTAGGCACTTCCTAATGATATTCGTGGTTGGAAGGCACTTTCAAATTATACTCAGGGCTGGTGGGTACTTACTAATGATACTCAGGGCTGGTAAGCACTTCCTAATGATATTTGGGGTTGGAAGGCACTTCCCAATTATACTCAGGGCTGGTAGGTACTTCCTAATGATACTCAGGGCTGATAGGTACTTCTTAATGATACTCAGGGCTGATAGGTACTTCCTAATAATAACCATGACTGGTAGGTACTTCTTAATGATACTCAGGGCTGGTAGGCACTTCCTAATGATACTCAGGGCTTGTAGGTACTTCCTAATGATTCTCAGGGCTGGTAGGTACTACCTAATGATACTCAGTGATGGTAGGCACTTCCTTATGATACTCTCGGCTTGTAGGTACTTCCTAATGATACTCAGGGCTGGTAGGTACTTCCTAATGATACCCGGGGCTGGTAGGCACTTCCTAATGATATTCAGGGCTGATAGGTACTTCCTTATTATACTCAGGGCTGGTGGGTGCTTCCTAATGATACTCAGGGCTGGTAGGCACTTCCTAATTATATTCGTGGTTGGAAGGCACTTCCCAATTATACTCAGGGCTGGTTTGCATTTCCTAATGATACTCAGGTCTGGTGGGTACTTCCTAATGATACTCAGGGCTGGTAGGCACTTTCTAATGATACTCAGGGCTGGTAGGCACTTTCTAATGATATTTGGGTTTGGAAGGCACTTTTTGAGAATATTTTAAAAGGACATTGTACCCAAAATAATCCTGTCATTGCGTTCCTGAGTCTTTGCTTGGAAAATTGTGAAGAAATGCTGCTTAATCCACAACTAATACATCTTTATTAGTTGTGTAATGTGTTTATACACTGGCAACAGGCTCTATATAATAATTTTCAAGGGTAGTAGGCACTTCCTAATACTACTCAGGACTGGTAGGTACTTCCTAATAATACTCAGGGCTGGTAGGTACTTCCTTATGAAACTCAGGGCTGGTGGGTACTTCCAAATGATACTCAGGGCTGATAGGTACTTCCTTATGATACTCAGGGCTGGTAGTTACTTCCTAATGATACTCAGGGCTGATAGGTACTTCCTAATAATAACCATGGCTGGTAGGCACTTCCTAATGATACTCAGGGCTGGTAGGCACTTCCTAATGATACTCCTGGCTTGTAGGCAGTTTCTAATGATATTCATAGGACTGGTAGGCACTTTCTAATGATACTCAAGGCTTGTAGCTACTTCCTTATAATACTCAGGGCAGGTAGGCACTTCCTAATACTATTCAGGACTGGTAGGCACTTCCTAATGATATTCAGGGCTAGTAGGTACTTTCTAATGATACTCAGGGCTGGTGGGTACTTCCTAATGATACTCAGGGCTGGTAGGCACTTCCTAATGATATTCGTGGTTGGAAGGCACTTCCCAATTATACTCAGGGCTGGTATTTGCGTTCTAATGATACTCAGGTCTAGTGGGTACTTCCTAATGGTACTCAGGGCTGGTAGGCACTTCCTAATGATATTCAGGGTTGTAAGGCACTTTTTGAGAATATTTGAAAAGGACACTGTACCCAAAATAATCCTGTCATTGAGTTCCTGAGTCTTTGTTTGGAAAATTGTGAAAAAATGCTGCTTAAACCAAAGCTAATACATCTTTATCAGTTTTGTAATTTGTTCATACACTGGCAACAGGCTCTTTATAATAATATTCAATGGTAGTAGGCACTTCCTAATACTACTCAGGACTGGTAGGTACTTCCTAATAATACTCAGGACTGGTAGGTACTTCCTAATAATACTCAAGGCTGGTAGGGACTTCCTAATTCTACTCAGGACTGATAGGTACTTCCTAATAATACTCAGGGCTGGTAGGTACTTCCTTATGATACTCAGGGCTGGTGGGTACTTTATAATGATACTCAGGGCTGGTAGGTACTTCCTAATAATAACCATGACTGGTAGGTACTTTAATGATACTTAGGGCTGGTAGGCACTTCTTAATGATACTGAGGGCTTGTAGACACTTCCTTATGATACTCAGGGCTGGTAGGTACTTCCTAATGATACTCAGGGCTGGTAGGTACTTCCTAATGATACTCAAGGATGGTAGGTACTTCCTAATGATACTCAGGGATGGTAGGCACTTCCTTATGATACTCAGGGCTGAAAGGTACTTCATTATGATACTCAGGGCTGGTAGGTACTTTGTAATGATACTCAGGGCTGATAGGTACTTCCTAATAATAACCATGGTTGGTAGGTACTTCTTAATGATACGCAGGGCTGATAGGCACTTCCTAATGATATTCAGGGCTGATAATGATGTAGGCCATTTCTAATGATACTCAGAGGACTGGTAGGCACTTACTATTGATACTCAGGGCTTGTAGGCAGTTCCTAATGATACACAGGGCTGGAAGGCACTTCCTTATAATATTCAGGGTTGGTAGTTACTTCCTAATACTACTCAGGGCTGGTAGGCACTTCCTAATGATATGTAATCTAATTCTAAACTACCAATAGCCCTTAAATGGCTTTTTGTAGAGCATTGCCCTAAGTTAAACAGCTCTTTTGCAGTTACAAAAAATTCTAAGTCCCCCTAACAGTAAAACCCACCACCCACCGAACCCCCCAAAATAAATAAACCTAACACTAAAAAACGATACTACCCATTGCCCTGAAAATGACATTTGTATGCGCATTGCCCTTAAAAGGGCATTCTGCTCTTTTGCAGCCCTTAAAAGGGCATTCAGCTCTTGCCTATAACCCTAATCTAAAAAAACAAACCCCCCAAATGTTTTTATAAAAAACCTAAGTTTAACCCCCCAAAATACAAAAATTAAACCTAATCCCTATGAAAATAAAAAAGCCCCCAAAATAAAAACACCCCCTAATCTAATGCTAAATTTCCAAAAGACCTTAAAAGGGCTTTTTGTAGGGCATTACCCTAAGTTAAACAGCTCTTTTGCAGTTACAAAAAATTCTAAGTCCCCCCTAACAGTAAAACCCCCCAACTACCAAACCCCCCAAAATAAATAAATCACTAAAAAACTAAACTACCCATTGCCCTAAAAAGGTCCATTTCTAGGCGTTTTCCAAGTGGGGACCTCTTTTTCTTTCATGTAATTAGCAAGAGTCCATGAGCTAGTGACGTATGGGATATACATTCCTACCAGGAGGGGCAAAGTTTCCCAAACCTTAAAATGCCTATAAATACACCCCTCACCACACCCACAATTCAGTTTTACAAACTTTGCCTCCCGTGGAGGTGGTGAAGTAAGTTTGTGCTTAGATTCTACGTTGATATGCCCTTCGCAACAGGTTGAAGCCCGGTTTTCCTCTCAGAGTACAGCGAATGTCAGAGGGATGTGAAGAGAGTATTGCCTATTCGAGAACAATGGTCTACCTCTAGGGGATCTTTTTCATAGGCTCTCTGTTATCGGTCGTAGAGATTTCTTCTCCTACCTCCCTTTTCAGATCGACGATATACTCTTATATACCATTACCTCTACTGATTCTCGTTTCAGTACTGGTTTGGCTATCAGCTTTATGTGGAGGAGTGTCCTGGGGTAAGTAAGTCTTATTCTTTGTGACACTATGGTTGGGCACTTTATATGTAAAGTTCTAAATATATGTCTATAAACTTATATTTGCCTTGATTCAGGATAAACGGTATTCCTTATTTTCAGACTGTCAGTTTCATTATTGGGATAATGCATTTAATTATTTTTTCTTACCTTGAAAATTTTTTCATTTGGCCATTTTTCCCTGCGTGCTGTTAAGCTCGCGGGGGCGGGAAATGTTCCTTTTTATTTCGATATTTTTTGGCGCGTTCTTTTTTTGGCGCTAAAAATTTTCGTCACTTCCGGCGCAGTAATTTTTTACCAGAAGTTGTATTCTATTACGCATGCGTATTTAGACATTTTTTTGCACCAAAAAAATGGGGCGTCTCTTTTACTCAAATTATTTAAACATTTCTCTTCATTGCTTCTGGTTGCTAGAAGCTTATTTTTTTGGCATTCTTTCCCATTCCTGAAACTGTCATTTAAGGAATTTGATATTTTTGCTTTATATGTTGTTTTTTCTATTACATATTGCAAGATGTCTCATCCCGACCCTGGATCAAAATCTACTAATGAACAGACGTTGCCTGATGCTGGTCCTACCAAAGTTAAGTGCATATGTTGTAAACTTGTGGTATCTATTCCTCCAGCTGTAGTTTGTGAAAGCTGTCATGATTAACTTTCCAATGCTGATTGTGTCTCCATTAGTAATAATCCTTTACCTGTTGTTGTTCCTTCAACATCTAATGTTCAGGATGTTCCTGTTAATGTAAAAGAATTTGTTTCTAAATCTATTAGGAAGGCTCTGTCTGTTATTCCTCCTTCCAATAAACGTAAAAGGTCTTTCAAAACTTCTCACATGTCAGATGAGTTTGTAGGTGACCGTCATCATTCTGACTTATCTGATTCTGATGAGGTTTTTTCTGGATCAGAAGATTCTACTACAGATATTGATTCTGATAAATCCTCATATTTATTTAAAATGGAGTTTATTCGTTCATTACTAAAAGAATTTTTGATTGCATTAGATATGGAGGAATCCAGTCCTCCTGATACTAAAACTGCTAAACGTTTAAATTCGGTTTATAAGCCTCATGTGTTAATTCCGGAAGTTTTTCCAGTTCCTGATGCTATCTCAGATGTGATAGCTAGGGAATGGGATAGTTTGGGTACTTCATTTACTCCTTCTCCAATGTTTAAGAAATTGTACCCTGTGCCATCTGATAGATTGGAGTTTTGGGATAAAATCCCTAAAGTCGATGGAGCTATCTCTACCCTTGCTAAACGTACTGCTATTCCTACGGCAGATAGCACTTTGTTTAAAGATCCTTTGGATAGAAAGATTGAATCTTTTTTAAGAAAAGCTTATTTATGTTCAGGCAATTTACTCAGACCTGCTATATCTTTGGCTGATGTTGCTGCAGCTTCAACTTTTTGGTTGGAGACTTTAGCGCAACAAGTAACAGATCATAATGCATATAGCATTGTTAAACTTCTTCAACATGCTAATAACTTTGTCTGTGATGCCATTTTTGATATCATTAGAATTGATGTCAGGTATATGTCTTTAGCTATTTTAGCCAGAAGAGCTTTATGGCTTAAATCTTGGAATGTAGATATGACTTCTAAGTCAACTTTGCTTTCTCTCTCCTTCCAAGGTAATAAGTTGTTTGGTTCTCAGTTGGATTCGATAATTTCAACTGTTACTGGAGGGAAGGGTGCCTTTTTGCCCCAGGGCAAAAAATCCAAAAGCAATTTTAGGGCTGCTAATCGTTTTCGTTCCTTTCGTCAAAATAGAGAGCAAAAGCCCGACCCTTCTCCTAAAGGAACGGTTTCCGGTTGGAAACCTAATCCAGGCTGGAATAAATCCAAGCCTTTCAGAAAGTCAAAACCTGCTCCTAAATCCGCATGAAGGTGCGGCCCTCATTCCAGCGCAGCTGGTAGGGGGCAGGTTATGATTTTTCAAAGATGTTTGGAGCAATTCGATTCACAATCTTTGGATTCAGAACATTGTTTCTCTAGGGTACAGAATAGGTTTCAAGGTAAGACCACCTGTGAGAAGATTTTTTTCTCTCACGCATTCCTTTAAACCCAGTGAAGGCTCAGGCATTTCTGAAATGTGTTTCAGACCTAGAGTTAGCTGGGGTAATTATGCCAGTTCCAGTTCTGGAACAGGGTCTGCGGTTTTATTCAAATATATTCATTGTGCCAAAGAAAGAGAATTCTTTCAGACCAGTTCTGGATTTAAAAATATTGAATCGATATGTAAGGATACCAACATTCAAAATGGTGACTATAAGAACTATTCTGCCTTTTGTTCAGCAAGGGCATTATATGTCAACAATAGACTTACAGGTTGCATACCTGCATATTCCTATTCACTCAGATCACCACCAGTTTCTGAGATTCTCTTTTCTAGACAAGCATTACCAGTTTATTGCCCTTCCATTCGGTCTAGCAACTGCGCCAAGGATCTTTTCGAAGGTTCTAGGTGCCCTTCTCTCTCTAATCAGAGAACAGGGTATTGCGGTATTTCCTTATTTGGACGATATCTTGGTACTTGCTCAGTCTTTTTATTCTGCAGAATCTCACACGAATCAACTTGTGTTGTTTCTTCAAAGACATGGTTGGAGGATCAATTTACCAAAAAGTTCTTTGATTCCTCAGACAAGAGTAACCTTTTTAGGTTTCCAAATAGATTCAGTGTCCATGACTTTGTCTCTGACGGAAAAGAGATGTCTGAAATTGGTTTCAGCCTGTCGAAACCTTCAGTCTCAATTGTTCCCTTCGGTAGCATTATGCATGGAGATTTTATGTCTCATGACTGCTGCTTCGGACGCGATCCCTTTTGCTCGTTTTCATACGAGACCACTTCAGCTTTGTATGCTGAACCAGTGGTGCAGGGATTATACAAGGATATCACAAAAAATATCCTTAAATCCCAATGTTCGATCATCTCTAACTTGGTGGATGGATCACCATCGTTTAATTCAAGAGGCCTCTTTTGTTCGTCCAACCTGGACTGTGATCTCAACAGATGCGAGTCTTTCAGGTTGGGGAGCTGTATGGGGATCTCTGACGGCGCAGGGGGTTTGGGAATCTCAGGAGGCGAGATTACCAATCAACATTTTGGAACTCCGTGCGATTTTCAGAGCTCTTCAGTTCTGGCCTCTTCTAAAGAGAGAATCGTTATTTGTTTTCAAACAGACAATGTCACGACCGTGGCATATGTCAATCATCAAGGTGGGACTCACAGTCCTCAAGCTATGAGAGAAGTATCTCGGATAATGGTATGGGTGGAATCCAGCTCCTGTCTAATTTCTGCGGTTCACATCCCAGGTGTAGACAATTGGGAAGCGGATTATCTCAGTCTCCAGACGTTACATCCGGGCGAATGGTCTCTTCATCCAGAGGTTTTTCTACAGATTGTGCAAATCTGGGGTCTCCCAGAAATAGATCTGATGGCCTCTCATCTGAACAAGAAACTTCCCAGGTATCTATCCAGATCTCGGGATCCTCAGGCGGAAGCAGTGGATGCGTTATCAATTCCTTGGAATTATCATCCTGCTTATATCTTTCCGCCTCTAGTTTTTCTTCCGAAAGTAATCTCCAAAATTCTAATGGAGCGCTCCAGCATGGCCACACAGGTTTTGGTTTGCGGATCTCGTTCTGATGGCCAGTTGCCAACCTTGGACAGTTCCGTTAAGACCAGACCTTCTATCTCAAGGTCCTTTTTTCCATCAGGATCTCAAATCATTAAATTTGAAGGTATGGAAATTGAACGCTTAATTCTTAGTCATAGAGGTTTCTCTGACTCAGTGATTAATACTATGTTACAGGCTCGAAAATCTGTCTCTAGAAAGATTTATCGGGTTTGGAAGACTTACATCTCTTGGTGTTCTCATAAATTCTCCTGGCATTCTTTCAGAATTCCTAGAATTTTACAATTTCTTCAGGATGGTTTGGATAAAGGTTTGTCTGCAAATTCCTTGAAAGGACAAATATCTGCTCTTTCTGTTCTTTTTCACATAAAGATTGCTCATCTTCCTGATATTCGTTGTTTTGTACAGGCTTTGGTACGTATCAAACCTGTCATTAAGCCAATCTCTCCTCCTTGGAGTCTTAATTTGGTTTTGTCAGCTTTACAGGCTCCTCCGTTTGAGCCTATGCATTCTCTGGACATTAAATTACTTTCCTGGAAAGTATTGTTCCTTTTAGCTATCTCTTCTGCCAGAAGAGTCTCTGAGTTATCTGCTCTTTCTTGTGAATCTCCTTTTCTGATTTTTCAACAGGATAAGGCGGTGTTGCGGACTTCATTTCAATTTTTGCCTAAGGTTTTGAATTCTAACAACATTAGTAGAGAAATTGTTGTTCCTTCATTATGTCCTAATCCTAAGAATTCTAAGGAAAGGTCATTACATTTGTTGGATGTAGTAAGAGCTTTGAAATATTATGTTGAAGCTACTAAAGATTTTAGAAAGACTTCTAGTCTATTGTTATCTTTTCTGGTTCCAGGAAAGGTCAGAAGGCTTCTGCCATTTCTTTGGCGTCTTGGCTAAAGTCTTTGATTCATCATGCTTATGTGGAGTCGGGTAAGTCCCCGCCTCAAAGGATTACAGCTCATTCTACTAGGTCAGTCTCTACTTCCTGGGCTTTTAGGAATGAAGCTTCTGTTGATCAGATTTGCAAAGCAGCAACTTGGTCTTCTTTGCATACTTTTACTAAATTCTACCATTTTGATGTGTTTTCTTCTTCTGAAGCAGTTTTTGGTAGAAAAGTACTTCAGGCAGCTGTTTCTGTTTGATTCGTCTGCTTATAATTTCAGTTTTTTTCATTATAAGATTAAAACTTTTTGATTTGGGTTGTGGATTATTTTTTTCAGCGGAATTAGCTGTCTTTATTTTATCCCTCCCTCTATAGTGACTCTTGCGTGGAAGTTCCACATCTTGGGTATCTACTATCCATACGTCACTAGCTCATGGACTCTTGCTAATTACATGAAAGAAAACCTAATTTATGTAAGAACTTACCTGATAAATTCCTTTCTTTCATATTAGCAAGAGTCCATGAGATCCACCCTTTTTTTGTGGTGGTTATTATTTTTTTGTATAAAGCACAATTATTCCAATTCCTTAAATTTTTTTGATCCTTTGGCTCCTTTTTTTTTTATCACCCCACTTCTTGGCTATTCGTTAAACTGAATTGTGGGTGTGGTGAGGGGTGTATTTATAGGCATTTTAAGGTTTGGGAAACTTTGCCCCTCCTGGTAGGAATGTATATCCCATACGTCACTAGCTCATGGACTCTTGCTAATATGAAAGAAAGGAATTTATCAGGTAAGTTCTTACATAAATTATGTTTTTTCTTCATCTAGGACAGCAGAACTGAAGACCGTCGACCGCAGAACTCAAGACCGACGACCACGGAGCCATGGAGCGTGGAGAATCCTCTTCTTCAGATCGCCGCCATACACTTAATATTAAATATAAGGTACGCAATTAAAGATGGCGTCTCTTGAATTCCTATTGGCTGATTTGATTCTTCAAATTCAAATCAGTCAATAGGATGAGAGCTACTGAAAGCCTTTTGGCTAATTTGAACAGCCAATAGGATTTCAGTAGTTCTCATTATATTGGCTGATTTGAATTTGAAGAATCAAATCAGCCAATAGGAATTCAAGGGATGCCATCTTTCATTGCGTACCTTGAATTCACTATTCAGTTTACGACAGCGATCAAAAGAAGAGGATCCTCCACGCTCCATGGCTCCGCGGTCTTCGTTCTGCCCTCCACTCCATGCCGGCTTGTTCCTGGAAGAAGATAGAAGAGGTCCCCGCTTGGAAGACGATGTCGGCCACTTGGAAGAAGACTTCAATGCCTAGAAGAGGACCTTCTCCGCAGTACTTCAGCAACCATGAGTACCAACCTGGGGATTAGACTTGTTTTTTTTTAAATTTTTGGGTTTTTATTTTTTTTTAGATTAGGGATGAGAAAGAGCTAAATGCCCTTTCAAGGACAATGCCCATGCAAATACCCTTTTCAGGGCAATGGGTAGTTTAGGTTTTTTAGTGTTAGTTTTTTTTTATTTTGGGGGGTTTGGTGGGTGGTGGCTTTTACTGTTAGGGGGGACTTTGATTTTTTTGTAACTGCAAAAGAGCTGTTTAATTTAGGGCAATGCCCTACAAAAAGCCATTTTAAGGGCTATTGGTAGTTTAGAATTAGATTAGGGGGTGTTTTTATTTTGGTGGGCTTCTTTATTTTTATTTTGTGTAATTTTAGCTTAATTTAAACAGTTTTTTTTATTTTAAAAGTAATGTTAGGTTTGTAATTTTGTATTTTTAATTTAGGTAATTGGGTTTACTTACACTGCTCACTTACCTACAGCACTGGTATTACAGGTTTACAAAAACCAGACGTTAGCAGGCAAGAAGTGAGCGTAGAGCAAAATTGAGCTCCATACCGCACTCCAATACCAGCGCTGCGGTGAGCGGCGGTGAGATGGTTTTACGTGCTCATGCACGATTTCCCCATAGACATCAATGGAGAGAGCCGGCTGGAAAAAAAGTCTAACACCTGCAATAAAGCAGCGTAAAGCTCTGTAATGCATATCCATTGATTCCTATGGGGAAATAAAAGTTATGTTTACACCTAACACCCTAACATAAACCCAGAGTCTAAACACCCCTAATCTGCCGCCCCCAACATCGCCGCCACCTACATTATACTTATTAATCCCTAATCTGCTGCCCCCAACATCACCGCCTCCTACATTATACTTATTAACCCCTAATCTGCTGCCCCCAACATTGCCGCCACCTACATTATACTTATTAATCCCTAATCTGCCGCCCCCAACATCACTGCCTCCTACATTATACTTATTAACCCCTAATCTGCTGCCCCAACATCGCCACCACCTACATTATACTTATTAACCCCTAATCTACTGCCCCAACATCGCCACCACCTACATTATACTTATTAACCCCTAATCTGCTGCCCCCAACATCGCCGCCACCTACCTACATTATACTTATTAACCCCTAATCTGCTGCCACTATACTACATTTATTAACCTCTAAACCTAACCCTAAGTCTAACCCTAACCCTAACACCCACTAACTTTAATGTAATTAAAATAAATCTAAATAAAACCTAATATTAATAACTAAATACATACCTATTTAAAACTAAATACTTGCCTGTAAAATAAACCCTAAGATAGCTACAATATAACTAATAGTTACATTGTAGCTATCTTAGGCCTAGATTTAGAGTTTGGCGGTAGCCGTCAAAACCAGCGTTAGAGGCTCCTAACGCTGGTTTTAGGCTACTGCCGGTATTTGGAGTCAGTCAGGAAAGGGTCTAACGCTCACTTTGCAGCCGCGACTTTTCCATACCGCAGATCCCCTTACGTCAATTGCGTATCCTATCTTTTCAATGGGATCTTTCTAACTCTGGTATTTAGAGTCGTGGCTGAAGTGAGCGTTAGAAATCTAACGACAAAACTCCAGCCGCAGAAAAAACATAATTTATGTAAGAACTTACCTGATAAATTCATTTCTTTCATATTAGCAAGAGTCCATGAGCTAGTGACGTATGGGATATACATTCCTACCAGGAGGGGCAAAGTTTCCCAAACCTCAAAATGCCTATAAATACACCCCTCACCACACCCACAAATCAGTTTAATGCATAGCCAAGAAGTGGGGTGATAAGAAAAAAGTGCGAAAGCATAAAAAATAAGGAATTGGAATAATTGTGCTTTATACAAAAAAATCATAACCACCACAAAAAAGGGTGGGCCTCATGGACTCTTGCTAATATGAAAGAAATGAATTTATCAGGTAAGTTCTTTCATAAATTATGTTTTCTTTCATGTAATTAGCAAGAGTCCATGAGCTAGTGACGTATGGGATAATGAATACCCAAGATGTGGATCTTCCACGCAAGAGTCACTAGAGAGGGAGGGATAAAATAAAGACAGCCAATTCCGCTGAAAATAATCCACACCCAAAACAAAGTTTAAATCTTATAATGAGAAAAACTGAAATTATAAGCAGAAGAATCAAACTGAAACAGCTGCCTGAAGTACTTTTCTACCAAAAACTGCTTCAGAAGAAGAAAACACATCAAAATGGTAGAATTTAGTAAAAGTATGCAAAGAAGACCAAGTTGCTGCTTTGCAAATCTGATCAACCGAAGCTTCATTCCTAAACGCCCAGGAAGTAGAAACTGACCTAGTAGAATGAGCTGTAATCCTTTGAGGCTGAGTTTTACCCGACTCGACATAAGCATGATGAATCAAAGACTTTAACCAAGACGCCAAAGAAATGGCAGAGGCCTTCTGACCTTTCCTAGAACCGGAAAAGATAACAAATAGACTAGAAGTCTTTCGGAAATTTCTAGTAGCTTCAACATAATATTTCAAAGCTCTAACTACATCCAAAGAATGCAACGATCTTTCCTTAGAATTCTTAGGATTAGGACACAATGAAGGAACCACAATTTCTCTACTAATGTTGTTAGAATTCACAACCTTAGGTAAAAATTTAAAAGAAGTTCGCAACACCGCCTTATCCTGATGAAAAATCAGAAAAGGAGACTCACAAGAAAGAGCAGATAATTCAGAAACTCTTCTAGCAGAAGAGATGGCCAAAAGAAACAAAACTTTCCAAGAAAGTAATTTAATGTCCAGCGAATGCATAGGTTCAAACGGAGGAGCTTGAAGAGCCCCCAGAACCAAATTCAAACTCCAAGGAGGAGAAATTGACTTAATAACAGGTTTTATACGAACCAAAGCTTGTACAAAACAATGAATATCAGGAAGACTAGCAATCTTTCTGTGAAAAAGAACAGAAAGAGCAGAGATTTGTCCTTTCAAGAAACTTGCAGACAAACCTTTATCCAAACCATCCTGAAGAAACTGTAAAATTCTAGGAATTCTAAAAGAATGCCAAGAAAAATGATGAGAAAAACACCAAGAAATGTAAATTTTCCAGACTCGATAATATATCTTCCTAGATACAGATTTACGAGCCTGTAACATAATATTAATCACAGAGTCAGAGACACCTCTATGACTGAGAATCAAGAGTTCAATCTCCATACCTTCAAATTTAAGGATTTGAGATCCTGATGGAAAAAAGGACCTTGCGATAGAAGGTCTGGTCTTAACGGAAGAGTCCATGGTTGGCAAGTGGCCATCCGGACAAGATCCGCATACCAAAACCTGTGAGGCCATGCTGGAGCCACCAGCAGAACAAACAAGCACTCCTTTAGAATCTTGGAAATTACTCTTGGAAGAAGAACTAGAGGCAGAAAGATATAGGCAGGATGATACTTCCAAGGAAGTGACAATGCATCCACTGCCTCCGCCTAAGGATCCCTGGATCTGGACAGATACCTGGGAAGCTTCTTGTTTAGATGAGAAGCCATCAGATCTATTTCTGGAAGTCCCCACATTTGAACAATCTGAAGAAATACCTCTGGGTGAAGAGACCATTCGCCCGGATGTAACGTTTGGCGACTGAGATAATCCGCTTCCCAATTGTCTATACCTGGGATATGAACCGCAGAAATTAAACAGGAGCTGGATTCTGCCCATACTAGTATTCGAGATACTTCTTTCATAGCCAGAGGACTGTGAGTCCCTCCTTGATGATTGACATATGCCACGGTTGTGACATTGTCTGTCTGAAAACAAATGAACGACTCTCTCTTTAGAAGAGGCCATGACTGAAGAGCTCTGAAAATTGCGCGGAGTTCCAAAATATTGATTGGTAATCTCACCTTCTGAGATTCCCAAACCCCTTGTGCTGTCAGAGACCCCCAAACAGCTCCCCAACCTGTCAGACTTGCATCTGTTGAAATCACAGTCCAGGTCGGTAGAACAAAAGAAGCCCCCTGAACTAAACGATGATGGTCTGTCCACCACGTCAGAGAGTGTCGTACAATCGGTTTTAAAGATATTAATTGAGATATCTTTGTATAATCCCTGCACCACTGGTTCAGCATACAGAGCTGAAGAGGTCGCATGTCAAAACGAGCAAAGGGGATCGCGTCCGATGCAGCAGTCATAAGACCTAGAATTTCCATGCATAAGGCTACCGAAGGGAATGATTGAGACTGAAGGTTTCGACAAGCTGAAACCAATTTTAGACGTCTCTTGTCTGTCAGAGACAGAGTCATGGACACTGAATCTATCTGGAAACCTAAAAAGGTTACCCTTGTCTGAGGAATCAATGAACTTTTTGGTAAATTGATTCTCCAACCATGTTCTCGAAGAAACAATACAAGTCGATTCGTATGAGATTCTGCTAAATGTGAAGACTGAGCAAGTACCAAGATATCGTCCAAATAAGGAAATACCACAATACCCTGTTCTCTGATTACAGACAGAAGGGCACCGAGAACCTTTGTAAAAATCCTTGGAGCTGTTGCTAGGCCAAACGGCAGAGCCACAAACTGGTAATGCTTGTCTAGGAAAGAAAATCTCAGAAACTGATAGTGATCTGGATGAATCGGAATATGCAGATATGCATCCTGTAAATCTATTGTGGACATATAATGCCCTTGCTGAACAAAAGGCAGAATAGTCCTTATAGTTACCATTTTGAATGTTATTATCCTTACATAATGATTCAATATTTTTAAATCCAGAACTGGTCTGAAGGAATTCTCCTTCTTTGGTACAATGAAGAGATTTGAGTAAAACCCCAGCCCCTGTTCCAAAACTGGAACTGACATAATTACTCCAGCCAACTCTAGATCTGAAACACATTTCAGAAATGCTTGAGCCTTCACTGGATTTACTGGGACACGGGAAAGAAAAAATCTTCTTGCAGGAGGCCTTATCTTGAAGCCTATTCTGTACCCTTGTGAAACAATGTTCTGAATCCAAAGATTGTGAATCGAATTGATCCAAATTTCTTTGAAAAATCGTAATCTGCCCCCTACCAGCTGGGCTGAAATGAGGGCCGCACCTTCATGTTGACTTGGGAGCTGGCTTTGGCTTTCTAAAAGGCTTGGATTTATTCCAGACTGGAGATGGTTTCCAAACTGATACCGCTCCTGTAGGGGAAGGATGAGGCTTTTGTTCCTTATTGTGACGAAAGGAACGAAAACGATTAGTAGACCTAAATTTACCTTTAGATTTTTTATCCTGAGGTAAAAAAGTTCCTTTCCCCCCAGTAACAGTTGAAATAATAGAATCCAACTGTGAACCAAATAATTTATTACCCTGGAAAGAAAGGGAAAGCAAAGTTGACTTAGAAGACATATCAGCATTCCAAGTTTTAAGCCATAAAGCTCTTCTAGCTAAAATAGCTAGAGACATATACCTGACATCAACTCTAATGATATCAAAGATGGCATCACAAATAAAATTATTAGCATGTTGAAGAAGATTAACAATGCTATGAGAATTATGATCTGTTACTTGTTGCTCTAAAGCTTCTAACCAAAAAGTTGAAGCTGCAGCAACATCCGCTAAAGATATAGCAGGTCTAAGAAGATTACCTGAACATAAGTAAGCTTTTCTTAGAAAGGATTCAATTTTCCTATCTAAAGGATCCTTAAAGGAAGTACTATCTGCCATAGGAATAGTAGTACGTTTAGCAAGAGTAGAGATAGCCCCATCAACCTTAGGGATTTTGTCCCAAAACTCTAATCTGTCAGATGGCACAGGATATAATTGCTTAAAACGTTTAGAAGGAGTAAATGAATTAACTAAATTATCCCATTCCCTGGAAATTACTTCAGAAATAGCATCAGGGACAGGAAAAACTTCTGGAATAACTACAGGAGATTTAAAAACCTTATTTAAACGTTTAGATTTAGTATCAAGAGGACCAGATTCCTCTATTTCTAATGCAATTAAAACTTCTTTAAGTAAAGAACGAATAAATTCCATTTTGAATAAATATGAAGATTTATCAGCATCAACCTCTGAAACAGAATCCTCTGAACCAGAGGAATCATTATCAGAATCAGAATGATGATGTTCATTTAAAAATTCATCTGAAAAATGAGAAGTTTTAAAAGACCTTTTACGTTTACTAGAAGGAGGAATAACAGACATAGCCTTCTTAATGGATTTAGAAACAAAATCTCTTATGTTAACAGGAACACTCTGAGTATTAGATGTTGATGGAACAGCAACAGGTAATGTAACATTACTAAAGGAAATATTATCTGCATTAACAAGTTTGTCATGACATTCATTACAAACAACAGCTGGAGGAACAGATACCACAAGTTTACAGCAAATACACTTAACTTTGGTAGATCCAGCATCAGGCAGTGATTTTCCAGAAGTATCTTCTGATTCAGGGTCAATCTGAGACATCTTGCAATATTTAATAGAAAAAACAACATATAAAGCAAAATTGATCAAATTCCTTAAATGACAGTTTCAGGAATGGGAAAAAATGCCAGTGAACAAGCTTCTAGCAACCAGAAGCAAATAAACAATGAGACTTAAATAATGTGGAGACAATAATGACGCCCAAATTTTTTAGCGCCAAAAAAGACGCCCACATTATTTGGCGCCTAAATGCTTTTAGCGCCAAAAATGACGCCACATCCGGTAACGCCGACACTTTTGGCACAAAAACGTCAAAAATTACGCAACTTCCGGTGACAAGTATGACGCCGGAAATAACAAAGAAAATTTTTTGCGCCAAAAAAGTCTGCGCCAAGAATGACGCAATAAAATGAAGCATTTTCAGCCCCCGCGAGCCTAACAGCCCACAGGGAAAAAAGTCAAATTTTAAGGTAAGAAAAAAATTGATTATTCAAATGCATTATCCCAAATAATGAAACTGACTGTCTGAAATAAGGAATATTGAACATCCTGAATCAAGGCAAATAAATGTTTAAACACAAATATTTAGAACTTTATATAAAAGTGCCCAACCATAGCTTAGAGTGTCACAAAAATAAGACTTACTTACCCCAGGACACTCATCTACATGTAGTAGAAAGCCAAACCAGTACTGAAACGAGAATCAGTAGAGGTAATGGTATATATAAGAGTATATCGTCGATCTGAAAAGGGAGGTAAGAGATGAATCTCTACGACCGATAACAGAGAACCTATGAAATAGACCCCGTAGAAGGAGATCATTGAATTCAAATAGGCAATACTCTCTTCACATCCCTCTGACATTCACTGCACGCTGAGAGGAAAACCGGGCTCCAACCTGCTGCAGAGCGCATATCAACGTAGAATCTAGCACAAACTTACTTCACCACCTCCATGGGAGGCAAAGTTTGTAAAAACTGATTTGTGGGTGTGGTGAGGGGTGTATTTATAGGCATTTTGAGGTTTGGGAAACTTTGCCCCTCCTGGTAGGAATGTATATCCCATACGTCACTAGCTCATGGACTCTTGCTAATTACATGAAAGAAAAGTCAGTAGTTAAGAGCTTTCTGGGCTAACGCCGGTTTATAAAGCTCTTAACTACTGTGCTCTAAAGTACACTAACACCCATAAACTACCTATGCACCCCTAAACCGAGGTCCCCTCACATCGCCGCCACTCGATTAAATTTTTTTAACCCCTAATCTGCCGACCGCCACCTACGTTATACTTATGTACCCCTAATCTGCTGCCCCTAACACCGCTGACCCCTATATTATATTTATTAACCCCTAATCTGCCCCCCTCAACGTCGCCTCCACCTGCCTACACTTATTAACCCCTAATCTGCCGAGCGGATCTCACCGCTACTATAATAAAGTTATTAACCCCTAATCCGCCTCACTCCCGCCTCAATAACCCTATAATAAATAGTATTAACCCCTAATCTGCCCTCCCTAACATCGCCGACACCTAACTTCAATTATTAACCCCTAATCTGCCGACCAAATCTCGCCACTACTGTAATAAATGGATTAACCCCTAAAGCTAAGTCTAACCCTAACACTAACACCCCCCTAAGTTAAATATAATTTAAATCTAACGAAATAAATTAACTCTTATTAAATAAATTATTCCTATTTAAAGCTAAATACTTACCTGTAAAATAAACCCTAATATAGCTACAATATAAATTATAATTACATTGTAGCTATTTTAGGATTAATATTTATTTTACAGGCAACTTTGTAATTATTTTAACCATGTACAATAGCTATTAAATAGTTAATAACTATTTAATAGTTACCTAGTTAAAATAATTACAAAATTACCTGTAAAATAAATCCTAACCTAAGTTACAATTAAACCTAACACTACACTATCAATAAATTAATTAAATAAAATACCTACAATTACCTACAATTAAACCTAACACTACACTATCAATACATTAATTAAATACAATACCTACAATTATCTACAATTAAACCTAACACTACACTATCAATAAATTAATTAAATACAATTCCTACAAATAAATACAATTAAATAAACTAACTAAAGTACAAAAAATAAAAAAGAACTAAGTTACAAAAAATAAAAAAATATTTACAAACATCAGAAAAATATTACAACAATTTTAAACTAATTACACCTACTCTAAGCCCCCTAATAAAATAACAAAGCCCCCCAAAATAAAAAAATGCCCTTCCCTATTCTAAATTAAAAAAGTTCAAAGCTCTTTTACCTTACCAGCCCTGAACAGGGCCCTTTGCGGGGCATGCCCCAAAGAATTCAGCTCTTTTGCCTGTAAAAAAAACACATACAATACCCCCCCCCCACATTACAACCCACCACCCACATACCCCTAATCTAACCCAAACTCCCCTTAAATAAACCTAACACTAAGCCCCTGAAGATCTTCCTACCTTATCTTCACCATACCAGGTTCACTGATCGGTCCTCGGAAGTCTTGATCCAAGCCTCGGAAGTGTTGATCCAAGCCCAAGCGGGGGGCTGAAGAGTGACGTCCATCCTCGGGCTGAAGTCTGGATCCAAGCGGCGACTGAAGAAATCCATCATCGGGCTGAAGTCGGAAGTCCATCATCGGGATGAAGTCTTCTATCAAGCAGCATCTTCAATCTTCTTTCTTCCGGAGCCATCATCTTCCAGCCGACGCGGAACATCCTCTTCTCCCGACGCCTACTCGCCGAATGACGGTTCCTTTAAATGACGTCATCCAAGATGGCGTCCGTCGAATTCCGATTGGCTGATAGGATTCTATCAGCCAATCGGAATTAAGGTAGGAACATTCTGATTGGCTGATGGAATCAGCCAATCAGATTGAAGTTCAATCCGATTGGCTGATCCGATCAGCCAATCAGATTGAGCTCGCATTCTATTGGCTGTTCCGATCAGCCAATAGAATGCGAGCTCAATCTGATTGGCTGATTCCATCAGCCAATCAGAATTTTCCTACCTTAATTCCGATTGGCTGATAGAATCCTATCAGCAAATCGGAATTCGACGGACGCCATCTTGGATGACGTCATTTAAAGGAACCGTCATTCGGCGAGTAGGCGTCGGGAGAAGAGGATGTTCCGCGTCGGCTGGAAGATGATGGCTCCGGAAGAAAGAAGATTGAAGATGCTGCTTGATAGAAGACTTCATCCCGATGATGGACTTCCGACTTCAGCCCGATGATGGAGTTCTTCAGACGCCGCTTGGATCCAGACTTCAGCCCGAGGATGGACGTCACTCTTCAGCCCCCCTGCTTGGGCTTGGATCAACACTTCCGAGGCTTGGATCAAGACTTCCGAGGACCGATCAGTGAACCTGATATGGTGAAGATAAGGTAGGAAGATCTTCAGGGGCTTAGTGTTAGGTTTATTTAAGGGGGGTTTGGGTTAGATTAGGGGTATGTGGGTGGTGGGTTGTAATGTTGGGGGGGGGTATTGTATGTGTTTTCTTTCATGTAATTAGCAAGAGTCCATGAGCTAGTGACGTATGGGATATACATTCCTACCAGGAGGGGCAAAGTTTCCCAAACCTCAAAATGCCTATAAATACACCCCTCACCACACCCACAAATCAGTTTTACAAACTTTGCCTCCTATGGAGGTGGTGAAGTAAGTTTGTGCTAGATTCTACGTTGATATGTGCTCCGCAGCAGGTTGGAGCCCGGTTTTCCTCTCAGCGTGCAGTGAATGTCAGAGGGATGTGAGGAGAGTATTGCCTATTTGAATTCAATGATCTCCTTCTACGGGGTCTATTTCATAGGTTCTCTGTTATCGGTCGTAGAGATTCATCTCTTACCTCCCTTTTCAGATCGACGATATACTCTTATATATACCATTACCTCTACTGATTCTCGTTTCAGTACTGGTTTGGCTTTCTACTACGTGTAGATGAGTGTCCTGGGGTAAGTAAGTCTTATTTTCTGTGACACTCTAAGCTATGGTTGGGCACTTTTATATAAAGTTCTAAATATATGTATTCAAACATTTATTTGCCTTGACTCAGGATGTTCAACGTTCCTTATTTCAGACAGTCAGTTTCATATTTGGGATAATGCATATGAATTTATCATTTTTTCTTACCTTAAAATTGACTTTTTTTCCTGTGGGCTGTTAGGCTCGCGGGGGCTGAAAATGCTTCATTTTATTGCGTCATTCTTGGCGCGGACTTTTTTGGCGCAAAAATATTTTTCTATTTCCGGCGTCATACGTGTCGCCGGAAGTTGCGTCATCTTTTTGACGTTTTTGCGCCCAAAGTGTCGGCGTTCCGGATGTGGCGTCATTTTTGGCGCCAAAAGCATTTAGGCCCCAATTAATGTAAGCGTCTTTTTTGGCGCTAAAAAATATGGGCGTCATTATTGTCTCCACATTATTTAAGTCTCATTATTTATTTGCTTCTGGTTGCTAGAAGCTTGTTCACTGGCATTTTTTCCCATTCCTGAAACTGTCATTTAAGGAATTTGATCAATTTTGCTTTATATGTTGTTTTTTCTATTACATATTGCAAGATGTCCCAGATTGACCCTGAGTCAGAAGATACTACTGGAAAATCACTGCCTGGTGCTGGATCTACCAAAGTTAAGTGTATCTGCTGTAAACTTGTGGTATCTGTTCCTCCAGCTGTTGTTTGTAATGAATGTCATGACAAACTTGTTAATGCAGATAATATTTCCTTTAGTAATACTACATTACCTGTTGCTGTTCCATCAACATCTAATGCTAGTGTTCCTGTTAACAGAAGAGATTTTGTTTCTAAATCCATTAAGAAGGCTATGTCTGTTATTCCTCCTTCTAGTAAACGTAAAAGGTCTTTTAAAACTTCTCATATTTCAGATGAATTTTTAAATGAACATCATCATTCTGATTCTGATAGTGGTTCCTCTGGTTCAGAGGATTCTGTGGTTGATGCTGATAAATCTTCATATTTATTCAAAATGGAATTTATTCGTTCTTTACTTAAAGAGGTTTTAATTGCATTAGAAATAGAGGATTCTGGTCCTCTTGATACTAAATGTAAACGTTTAAATAAGGTTTTTAAATCTCCTGTAGTTATTCCAGAAGTTTTTCCTGTCCCTGATGCTATTTCTGAAGTAATCTCCAGGGAATGGAATAATTTGGGTAATTCATTTACTCCTTCTAAACGTTTTAAGCAATTATATCCTGTGCCATCTGACAGATTAGAGTTTTGGGACAAAATCCCTAAAGTTGATGGGGCTATCTCTACTCTTGCTAAACGTACTACTATTCCTGCGGCAGATAGTACTTCCTTTAAGGATCCTTTAGATAGGAAAATTGAATCCTTTCTAAGAAAAGCTTACTTATGTTCAGGTAATCTTCTTAGACCTGCTATATCTTTAGCAGATGTTGCTGCAGCTTCAACTTTTTGGTTAGAAGCTTTAGCGCAACAAGTAACAGATCATAATCCTCATAGCATTGTTAATCTTCTTCAACATGCTAATAACATTATTTGTGATGCCATCTTTGATATCATTAGAGTTGATGTCAGGTATATGTCTCTAGCTATTTTAGCTAGAAGAGCGTTATGGCTTAAAACTTGGAATGCTGATATGTCTTCTAAGTCAACTTTGCTTTCCCTTTCTTTCCAGGGTAATAAATTATTTTGTTCTCAGTTGGATTCTATTATCTCAACTGTTACTGGAGGGAAAGGAACTTTTTTACCACAGGATAAAAAATCTAAAGGTAAATTTAGGTCTAATAATCGTTTTCGTTCCTTTCGTCACAATAAGGAACAAAAGCCTGATCCTGCACCCACAGGAGCGGTATCAGTTTGGAAACCATCTCCAGTCTGGAATAAATCCAAGCCTTTTAGAAAACCAAAGCCAGCTCCCAAGTCCACATGAAGGTGCGGCCCTCATTCCAGCTCAGCTGGTAGGGGGCAGATTACGATTTTTCAAAGAAATTTGGATCAATTCAATTCACAATCTTTGGATTCAGAACATTTCAGAAGGGTACAGAATTGGCTTCAAAATAAGGCCTCCTGCAAAGAGATTTTTTCTTTCCCGTGTCCCAGTAAATCCAGCGAAGGCTCAAGCATTTCTGAAATGTGTTTCAGATCTAGAGTTGGCTGGAGTAATTATGCCAGTTCCAGTTCTGGAACAGGGACTGGGGTTTTATTCAAATCTCTTCATTGTACCAAAGAAGGAGAATTCTTTCAGACCAGTTCTGGATCTAAAAATATTGAATCGTTATGTAAGGATACCAACATTCAAAATGGTAACTATAAGGACTATCCTGTCTTTTGTTCAGCAAGGGCATTATATGTCCACAATAGATTTACAGGATGCATATCTGCATATTCCGATTCATCCAGATCACTATCAGTTTCTGAGATTCTCTTTCCTAGACAAGCATTACCAATTTGTGGCTCTGCCGTTTGGCCTAGCAACAGCTCCAAGGATTTTTACAAAGGTTCTCGGTGCCCTTCTGTCTGTAATCAGAGAACAGGGTATTGTGGTATTTCCTTATTTGGACGATATCTTGGTACTTGCTCAGTCTTCACATTTAGCAGAATCTCATACGAATCGACTCGTATTGTTTCTTCGAGATCATGGTTGGAGGATCAATTTGCCAAAAAGTTCTTTGATTCCTCAGACAAGGGTAACATTTTTAGGTTTGCAGATAGATTCAGTGTCCATGACTCTGTCTCTGACAGACAAGAGACGTCTAAAATTGGTTTCAGCCTGTCGAAACCTTCAGTCTCAATCATTCCCTTCCTTATGCATGGAAATTCTAGGTCTTATGACTGCTGCATCGGACGCGATCCCCTTTGCTCGTTTTCACATGCGACCTCTTCAGCTCTGTATGCAGAACCAGTGGTGCAGGGATTTCACAAAGATACATCAGTTGATATCTTTAAAACTATTTGTACGACACTCTCTGACGTGGTGGACAGATCACCAACGTTTAGTTCAGGGGGCTTCTTTTGTTCTTCCAACCTGGACTGTGATTTCAACAGATGCAAGTCTGACAGGTTGGGGAGCAGTTTGGGGGTCTCTGACAGCACAAGGAGTTTGGGAATCTCAGGAGGTGAGATTACCAATCAATATTTTGGAACTCCGTGCAATTTTCAGTGCTCTTCAGTCATGGCCTCTTCTAAAGAGAGAATCGTTCATTTGTTTTCAGACAGACAATGTCACAACTGTGGCATATATCAATAATCAAGGAGGGACTCACAGTCCTCTGGCTTTGAAAGAAGTATCTCGAATTCTGGTTTGGGCGGAATCCAGCTCCTGTCTAATTTCTGCGGTTCATATCCCAGGTATAGACAATTGGGAAGCGGATTATCTCAGCAGCCAAACGTTACATCCGGGCGAATGGTCTCTTCACCCAGAGGTATTTCTTCAGATTGTTCAAATGTGGGGACTTCCAGAAATAGATCTGATGGCTTCTCATCTAAACAAGAAACTTCCCAGGTATCTGTCCAGATCCAGGGATCCTCAAGCGGAAGCAGTGGATGCATTGTCACTTCCTTGGAAGTATCATCCTGCCTATATCTTTCCTCCTCTAGTTCTTCTTCCAAGAGTAATCTCCAAGATTCTGAAGGAATGCTCGTTTGTTCTGCTGGTGGCTCCAGCATGGCCTCACAGGTTTTGGTATGCGGATCTTGTCCGGATGGCCTCTTGCCAACCGTGGAGTCTTCCGTTAAGACCAGACCTTCTGTCGCAAGGTCCTTTTTTCCATCAGGATCTCAAATCCTTAAATTTAAAGGTATGGAGATTGAACGCTTGATTCTTAGTCAAAGAGGTTTCTCTGACTCTGTGATTAATACTATGTTACAGGCTCGTAAATCTGTATCTAGGAAGATATATTATAGAGTCTGGAAGACTTACATTTCTTGGTGTCTTTCTCATCATTTTTCCTGGCATTCTTTTAGAATTCCCAGAATTTTACAGTTTCTTCAGGATGGTTTGGATAAAGGTTTGTCTGCAAGTTCCTTGAAAGGACAAATCTCTGCTCTTTCTGTTCTTTTTCACAGAAAGATTGCTAGTCTTCCTGATATTCATTGTTTTGTACAAGCTTTGGTTCGTATAAAACCTGTCATTAAGTCAATTTCTCCTCCTTGGAGTTTGAATTTGGTTCTGGGGGCTCTTCAAGCTCCTCCATTTGAACCTATGCATTCATTGGACATTAAATTACTTTCTTGGAAAGTTTTGTTTCTTTTGGCCATCTCTTCTGATAGAAGAGTTTCTGAATTATCTGCTCTTTCTTGTGAGTCTCCTTTTCTGATTTTTCATCAGGATAAGGCGGTGTTGCGAACTTCTTTCCAATTCTTACCTAAGGTTGTGAATTCTAACAACATTAGTAGAGAAATTGTGGTTCCTTCATTATGTCCTAATCCTAAGAATTCTAAGGAGAAATCATTGCATTCTTTGGATGTAGTTAGAGCTTTGAAATATTATGTTGAAGCTACTAAGAATTTCCGAAAGACTTCTAGTCTTTTTGTTATCTTTTCCGGTTCTAGGAAAGGTCAGAAGGCCTCTGCCATTTCTTTGGCATCTTGGTTGAAATCTTTAATTCATCATGCTTATGTCGAGTCGGGTAAAACTCCGCCTCAAAGGATTACAGCTCATTCTACTAGGTCAGTTTCTACTTCCTGGGCTTTTAGGAATGAAGCTTCTGTTGATCAGATTTGCAAAGCAGCAACTTGGTCTTCTTTGCATACTTTTACTAAATTCTACCATTTTGATGTATTTTCTTCTTCTGAAGCAGTTTTTGGTAGAAAAGTACTTCAGGCAGCTGTTTCAGTTTGATTCTTCTGCTTATAATTTCAGTTTTTTTTCATTATAAGATTTAAACTTTATTTTGGGTGTGGATTATTTTCAGCGGAATTGGCTGTCTTTAATTTATCCCTCCCTCTCTAGTGACTCTTGCTTGGAAGATCCACATCTTGGGTAGTCATTATCCCATACGTCACTAGCTCATGGACTCTTACATGAAAGAAAACATAATTTATGTAAGAACTTACCTGATAAATTCATTTCTTTCATATTAGCAAGAGTCCATGAGGCCCACCCTTTTTTTGTGGTGGTTTTGATTTTTTTGTATAAAGCACAATTATTCCAATTCCTTATTTTTTATGCTTTCGCACTTTTTTTCTTATCACCCCGCTTCTTGGCTATTCGTTAAACTGATTTGTGGGTGTGGTGAGGGGTGTATTTATAGGCATTTTGAGGTTTGGGAAACTTTGCCCCTCCTGGTAGGAATGTATATCCCATATGTCACTAGCTTTTATTTAGGGTTTATTTTACAGGTAGGTATTTAGCTTTAAATAGGAATAATTTATTTAATAAGAGTTAATAAGAGTTAATTAATTTCGTTAGATTTAAATTATATTTAATTTAGGGGGGTGTTAGTGTTAGGGTTAGACTTAGCTTTAGGGGTTAATACATTTATTAGAATAGCGGTGAGCTCCAGTCGGCAGATTAGGGGTTAATGTTTGAAGTTAGGTGTCGGCGATGTTAGTGAGGGCAGATTAGGGGTTAATACTATTTATTATAGGGTTAGTGAGGCAGATTAGGGGTTAATAACTTTATTATAATAGCGGTGCAGTCCGCTCGGCAGATTAGGGGTTAATAAGTGTAGGCAGGTGGAGGCGACATTGTGGGGGGCAGATTAGGGGTTAATAAATATAATATAGGGGTCGGCGGTGTTAGGGGCAGCAGATTAGGGGTACATAGGGATAATGTAAGTAGCGGCGGTTTACGGAGCAGCAGATTAGGGGTTAATAATAATATGCAGGGGTCAGCGATAGCGGGGGCGGCAGAATAGGGGTTAATAAGTGTAAGGTTAGGGTTGTTTAGACTCGGGGTACATGTTAGGGTGTTAGGTGCAGACTTAGGAAGTGTTTCCCCATAGAAAACAATGGGGCTGCGTTAGGAGCTGAACGCGGCTTTTTTGCAGGTGTTAGGTTTTTTTTCAGCTCAAACAGCCCCATTGTTTTCTATGGGGGAATCGTGCACGAGCACGTTTTTGAAGCTGGCCTCGTCCGTAAGCACCGCTGGTATCGAGAGTTGAAGTTGCGTTAAATATGCTCTACGCTCCTTTTTTGGAGCCTAACGCAGCCATTCTGCGGTATTTAAAAGGTGCGGCCAGAAAAAAGCACGCGTAGCTAACGCACCCCTTTGGCCGCAGAACTCTAAATCTAGGTGTATAGTTTTATTTTTATTTCACAGGCAAGTTTGTATTTATTTTAACTAGGTAGAATAGTTACTAAATAGTTATTAACTATTTACAAACTACCTAGCTAATATAAATACAAACCTAACCTGCCTTACACTAACACCTAACCTTACACTACAATTAAATCAATTACATAAATACAATACAATTATCTAAATTACAAACCCCCCCCACTAAATTACACAAAATAAAATAAGAAATTATCAGATATTTAAACTAATTACACCTAATCTTATAGCCCTATCAAAATAAAAAAGGCCCCCCAAAATAAAAAAAAATCCTAAACTAAACTACCAATAGCCCTTAAAAGGGCCTTTTGCCAGGCATTGCCCCAAAGAAATCAGCTCTTTTACCTGTAAAAAAAAATAGAAACAACCCCCCAACAGTAAAACCCACAACCCACACAACCAACCCCCCAAATAAAATCCGAACTAAAAAAGCCTAAGCTCCCCATTGCCCTGAAAAGGGCATTTGGATGGGCATTGCCCTTAAAAGGGCATTTAGCTCTTTATCAAGTGCCCAAACCCCTAATCTAAAAATAAAACCCTTAAAAAAGCCTAAGAAGCCTACCTTAAAGACATCCGGCATGGAGCATCCTCTTCAATCGACGTCTTCTTCCGAATGAGGTTTCCCTTTAAATGATGTCATCCAAGATGGCGTCCCTTAGATTCCGATAAAAATTCAGGTTTTGCCATTCAGGCACGTAGGGCGCTATGGCTTAAATCCTAGTCAGCTGATGTCACTTCAAAGTCTAAACTTCTCAATATCCCCTTCAAAGGGCAGACCCTATTTGGGCCTGGACTGAAGGAGATCATTTCTGATATTACTGGAGGAAAAGGCCACGCCCTTTCCCAGGATAGGTCCAACAAGTTAAGGACCAAACAGACTAATTTTCATTCCTTTCGAAACTTCAAGAATGGCGCAGCTTCATCTTCCTCTTCTACAAAACAAGAGGGAAATTTTGCCCAGTCCAAGCCAGTCTGGAGACCTAACCAGGCTTGGAACAAGGGGAAACAGGCCAAAAAGCCTGCTGCTGCCTCTAAGACAGCATGAAGGAGTAGCCCCCGATCCGGGACCGGATCTAGTGGGGGGCAGACTTTCTCTCTTTGCCCAGGCTTGGGCAAGAGACGTCCAGGATCCCTGGGCTCTGGAGATTGTTTCCCAGGGATATCTTCTGGATTTCAAAGCTTCATCTCCAAAGGGGAGATTTCATCTTTCACAATTATCTGCAAACCAGATAAAGAGAGAGGCATTCTTACATTGTGTTCAAGACCTACTAGTTATGGGAGTGATCCACCCAGTTCCAAAGGAGGAACAGGGGCAGGGCTTCTATTCAATATTGTTTATAGTTCCCAAGAAAGAGGGAACTTTCAGACCAATCTTGGATCTCAAGATCCTAAACAAATTTCTCAGGGTCCCATCCTTCAAGATGGAGACTATTCGAACCATCCTACCTATGATCCAGGAGGGTCAATATATGACTACTGTGGATTTAAAGGATGCTTATCTACATATTCTGATACACAGGGATCATCATCAGTTTCTCAGGTTCGCCTTCCTAGACAGGCATTACCAGTTTGTGGCTCTTCCCTTCAGGTTAGCCACGGCACCAAGAATCTTTACGAAGGTTCTAGGGTCCCTTCTGGCGGTTCTAAGACCACAGGGTATAGCAGTAGCCCCTTACCTAGATGACATCCTGATGCAGGCATCAACTTTTCAGATCGCCAGGTCCCATACGGACATTGTTCTGGCATTCCTAAGGTCTCACGGGTGGAAGGTGAACGAAGGAAAGAGTTCTCTCTCACCTCTCACAAGAGTTTCCTTCCTAGGAACTCTGATAGATTCAGTAGAAATGAAGATTTATCTGACAGAGGTCAGGTTGTCAAAACTTCTAACTTCCTGCCGTGCTCTTTATTCCATTTCTCGTCAGTCAGTGGCTCAGTGTATGGAGATAATCGGATTAATGGCAGCGGCAATGGACATAGTTCCGTTTGCCCGCCTACATCTCAGACCACTGCAACTTTGCATGCTCAATCAGTGGAATGGGGATTACACAGATTTGTCCCCTCTACTAAATCTGGATCAAGAGACCAGGGATTATCTTCTCTGGTGGCTATCTCTGGTCCATCTGTCCAAGGGAATGAGTTTACGCAGGCCAGAATGGACTATAGTAACGATAGATGCCAGCCTTCTGGGCTGGGGTGCAGTCTGGAACTCCCTGAAGGCTCAGGGTTCGTGGACTCAGGAGGAGGCCCTCCTTTCCGATAAACATTCTGGAACTAAGAGCGATATTCAATGCTCTTCAGGCTTGGCCTCAGCTAGGTGCGGTCAGGTTCATCAGATTTCAGTCAGACAACATCACGACTGTAGCCTATATCAACCATCAGGGGGGAACAAGGAGCCCCATGGCAATGTTGGAGGTTTCAAAGATAATTCTATGGGCAGAGGTTCACTCTTGCCATCTCTCAGCTATCCATATCCCAGGAGTAGAGAACTGGGAGGCAGATTTTCTAAGTCGGCAGACTTTTCATCCGGGGGAGTGGGAGCTCCATCCGGAGGTATTTGCCCAGTTGATCCAACTTTGGGGTAAACCAGAACTGGATCTCATGGCGTCTCGTCACAACGCCAAGCTTCCTTGTTACGGGTCCAGGTCCAGGGATCCCAAGGCAGCGCTGATAGATGCTCTAGCAGCGCCCTGGTCCTTCAGCCTGGCTTATGTGTTTCCACCGTTTCCTCTGCTCCCTCGGCTGATTGCCAAGATCAAGCAGGAGAGAGCTTCGGTGATCTTGATAGCCCCTGCGTGGCCACGCAGGACTTGGTATGCAGATCTGGTGGACATGTCATGCTTTTCACCATGGACTCTGCCGCTAAGGCAGGACCTTCTACTTCAAGGTCCCTTCAAACATCCAAATCTAATTTCTCTACGTCTGACTGCTTGGAGATTGAACGCTTGATTCTATCAAAGCGTGGTTTTTCTGAATCGGTCATTGATACCTTAATTCAGGCTCGAAAGCCTGTCACCAGGAAAATCTATCATAAGATATGGTGTAAATATGTTCATTGGTGTGAATCCAAGGGTTACTCATGGAGTAAGGTCAGGATTCCTAGGATATTATCTTTTCTCCAAGAAGGATTGGAGAAGGGTTTGTCAGCTAGTTCCTTAAAGGGACAGATTTCTGCTCTGTCTATTCTTTTGCACAAACGTCTGGCTGAGGTTCCAGACGTTCAGGCGTTTTGTCAGGCTTTAGTTAGGATCAAGCCTGTGTTTAAACCTGTTGCTCCGCCATGGAGTTTAAATTTAGTTCTTAAAGTTCTTCAAGGGGTTCCGTTTGAACCTTTGCATTCCATAGATATGGAACTTGAAGAGTTTCGGAGTTATCTGCTTTACAATGTGATTCCCCTTATCTGATTTCCATGCAGATAAGGTAGTGTTACATACCAAACCTGGGTTTCCTCCTAAGGTGGTATCTAATAAGAATATCAATCAGGAGATTGTTGTTCCTTCACTATGTCCTAATCGTTCTTCAAAGAAGGAACATCTATTACACAATCTTGATGTGGTTCGTGCTTTAAAGTTTTATTTACAAGCTACGAAGGATTTTCGTCAAACATCTGCTTTGTTTGTTGTCTACTCTGGACAGAGGAGAGGCCAAAAGGCTTTGGCATCTTCTCTTTCTTTTTGGCTAAGAAGTATAATACGCTTAGCTTATGAGACTGCTTGCCAGCAGCCTCCTGAAAGAATTACAGCTCATTCTACTAGAGCAGTAGCTTCCACATGGGCTTTTAAACATGAGGCCTCTGTTGAACAGATTTGTAAGGCGGCGACTTGGTCTTGGCTTCATACCTTTTCTAAATTCTATAAATTTGATAATTTTGCTTCTTCGGAGGCTATTTTTGGGAGAAAGGTCTTACAGGCAGTGGTGCCTTCCGTTTAAGTTCCTGCCTTGTCCCTCCCTTCATCCGTGTCCTAAAGCTTTGGTATTGGTATCCCACAAGTAATTTATGAACCCGTGGACTGGATACACCTTTACAAGAGAAAACAAAATTTATGCTTACCTGATAAATTTATTTCTCTTGTGGTGTATCCAGTCCACGGCCCGCCCTGTCATTTTAAGGCACTGCACCCTATAGTTTCTCCTTTTTTCTTGCTTGTCTTCGGTCGAATGACTGGGGGTGGCAGTTAGGGGAGGAGCTATATAGACAGCTCTGCTGTGGGTGTTCTCTTGCAGCTTCCTGTTGGGAAGGAGAATATCCCACAAGTAATGGATGAACCTGTGGACTGGATACACCACAAGAGAAATAAATTTATCAGGTAAGCATAAATTTTGTTTTCTTTCGGGCAATGCCCCGCAAATGGCCCTTTTAAGGGTGTCACAGATACCAGACAGCTAAGGCTACCCCCCACCCACCTACAACCTCACCCCTGTGGTTTCTTAGTGGTTTTGGGCTCCTCAGAGCAATCACATTCCCTGGAAGCTTTGGTTTGCTAGTCTTGTGAAAAGCTGGTGTATGACCAGGAAAACCCTCCTAGGCTGGCCGGGCCCCTGGAACTCCCGGTCGGCCGCCTCCTCACTGACACCCGCCTAACCCCTCTCAGGCTGTCCGGGCTCCTGGAACTCCCAGTCGGCCACAGGACAGCAGGACACCCGCTAAATTTACCCCTGGTCACTCCAGCAACCATGTGCCCCAGAGCTCCGCTCCTTTGGGGATTAATAGCCCCTAGGGAGGACAAGAGGTGTGGGAATTACCAGAGGGGAGCTGCTTAGGGACCCGGGGGTTTTGGACACCCCTACCCCCATAACTTCAACAGGCTGTATCTCCGGTCCCCAATAACGAATCACGCTGCTTTTTGTACTGCGGTATCTGGGGACCACTCCCCCAGGATCACCCCAAAACCATCACCACTGTATCCTGGGATTCTGTGGGACTATGGAGGCGCCGGTCAGTCTGGAGGGGCGGGAATGGCGGGAAAACTGTGGCATTGTCTCCCTGTTTTATCAAGATGTGTGTGTGTTTGTCCCAATAAAGGCAGTTCCTGTTTCACCTGAATGCTAGTATGTCTAGTTATTTGGGTGGGCTGCTGCTAAAATCACTTTCCTGGGCTACATAGCAGCCTGTTCCATGCACAGGAAGGACCCTCTGGCAGAGCTACCTAGTCTTGGTATAATAAAACAACACACTGGTGGCACTCAAAAAATGGCAACAGTGCCTCTATTACAGAGCAACGTTTCGGGGCTCCTGCCCCTTTATCAAGCGCTACCTAGTCTTGGTAGCTGTAGTCTGCCATAGGGTGGGACCCTGAATACTTGTGCTGTCGAGCATCAGGGGTGGCTACGGGCTGTGGTCACTTGCCAGCTACATAACTGCAGTCGGCAGGGAGGAAGCAGGACCCATTTGGTGGAGCTACCCAGTTGGTGTAGCCAGGGTACATTATACTTATTAACCCCTAATCTGCTGCCCCAACATCGCTGCCACCTACATTATACTTATTAACCGCTAATCTGCTGCCCCTAACATTGCACCCACCTACATTATACTTATTAACCCTTAATCTGCTGCCCCCAACATCGCCGCCACCTACCTACATTATACTTATTAACCCCTAATCTGCTGCCCCAATGTTGTATCCACTATACTAAATTTATTAACCTCTAAACCTGTCTAACCCTAACCCTAACACCCACTAACTTTAATGTAATTAAAATAAATCTAAATAAAACCTACTATTAATAACTAAATACATACCTATTTAAAACAAAATACTTGCCTGTAAAATAAACCCTAAGCTAGCTACAATATAACTAATAGTTACATTGTAGCTAGCTTAGGTTTTATTTTTATTTCACAGGCAAGTTTGTATTTATTTTAACTAGATAGAATAGTTACTAAATAGTTATTAACTATTTACAAACTACCTAGCTAAAATAAATACAAACCTAACCTGCCTTACACTAATACCTAACCTTACACTACAATTAAATCAATTACATAAATACAATAATTGTAGCGGAGAGGCAGTAGGATCCGCAATATCTTTTAGTTAGGCAGAGACATCCTCATCTTAAAAATGTTGTCTAAATAATTCAGTCTAAGTTTAAGTCTAAATCAGCTATTTATTTTGCTTCTAGCCACTGCTTAAAAACTAGTGCACAACTACAACTGCTAACAACAACTTTCTTAGACAATACAGTTACTCAAAACTGAAGTTAACCCCTCCAGTACTGTTGGATTTGCACCCTGTACCTATAATGGGCACAGGGTGACTTAACACAATGCCTGAATCCATAATCCGTAGGGAGGTTGACAGAGGGGTCTGTCACATGGCCCCCTCCTGGTGGGACACTCCGGCAGACCCAGCTTGACCCTTTGGCGGGTCAACTTGGGGATGACCGGTCTAGGAGGTGGTAGGAATGTCAGTTTGCCGGGACAATCCATCTGCATTCCCATTATGAGAGAGAATTCCTGTCCGTATAAATAAGGGTTCAACTTCTTCAGTGTGGACTGGATACACCACAAGAGAAATAAATTTATCAGGTAAGCATAAATTTTGTTTTCTTTCGGGCAATGCCCCGCAAATGGCCCTTTTAAGGGTGTCACAGATACCAGACAGCTAAGGCTACCCCCCACCCACCTACAACCTCACCCCTGTGGTTTCTTAGTGGTTTTGGGCTCCTCAGAGCAATCACATTCCCTGGAAGCTTTGGTTTGCTAGTCTTGTGAAAAGCTGGTGTATGACCAGGAAAACCCTCCTAGGCTGGCCGGGCCCCTGGAACTCCCGGTCGGCCGCCTCCTCACTGACACCCGCCTAACCCCTCTCAGGCTGTCCGGGCTCCTGGAACTCCCAGTCGGCCACAGGACAGCAGGACACCCGCTAAATTTACCCCTGGTCACTCCAGCAACCATGTGCCCCAGAGCTCCGCTCCTTTGGGGATTAATAGCCCCTAGGGAGGACAAGAGGTGTGGGAATTACCAGAGGGGAGCTGCTTAGGGACCCGGGGGTTTTGGACACCCCTACCCCCATAACTTCAACAGGCTGTATCTCCGGTCCCCAATAACGAATCACGCTGCTTTTTGTACTGCGGTATCTGGGGACCACTCCCCCAGGATCACCCCAAAACCATCACCACTGTATCCTGGGATTCTGTGGGACTATGGAGGCGCCGGTCAGTCTGGAGGGGCGGGAATGGCGGGAAAACTGTGGCATTGTCTCCCTGTTTTATCAAGATGTGTGTGTGTTTGTCCCAATAAAGGCAGTTCCTGTTTCACCTGAATGCTAGTATGTCTAGTTATTTGGGTGGGCTGCTGCTAAAATCACTTTCCTGGGCTACATAGCAGCCTGTTCCATGCACAGGAAGGACCCTCTGGCAGAGCTACCTAGTCTTGGTATAATAAAACAACACACTGGTGGCACTCAAAAAATGGCAACAGTGCCTCTATTACAGAGCAACGTTTCGGGGCTCCTGCCCCTTTATCAAGCGCTACCTAGTCTTGGTAGCTGTAGTCTGCCATAGGGTGGGACCCTGAATACTTGTGCTGTCGAGCATCAGGGGTGGCTACGGGCTGTGGTCACTTGCCAGCTACATAACTGCAGTCGGCAGGGAGGAAGCAGGACCCATTTGGTGGAGCTACCCAGTTGGTGTAGCCAGGGTACATTATACTTATTAACCCCTAATCTGCTGCCCCAACATCGCTGCCACCTACATTATACTTATTAACCGCTAATCTGCTGCCCCTAACATTGCACCCACCTACATTATACTTATTAACCCTTAATCTGCTGCCCCCAACATCGCCGCCACCTACCTACATTATACTTATTAACCCCTAATCTGCTGCCCCAATGTTGTATCCACTATACTAAATTTATTAACCTCTAAACCTGTCTAACCCTAACCCTAACACCCACTAACTTTAATGTAATTAAAATAAATCTAAATAAAACCTACTATTAATAACTAAATACATACCTATTTAAAACAAAATACTTGCCTGTAAAATAAACCCTAAGCTAGCTACAATATAACTAATAGTTACATTGTAGCTAGCTTAGGTTTTATTTTTATTTCACAGGCAAGTTTGTATTTATTTTAACTAGATAGAATAGTTACTAAATAGTTATTAACTATTTACAAACTACCTAGCTAAAATAAATACAAACCTAACCTGCCTTACACTAATACCTAACCTTACACTACAATTAAATCAATTACATAAATACAATAATTGTAGCGGAGAGGCAGTAGGATCCGCAATATCTTTTAGTTAGGCAGAGACATCCTCATCTTAAAAATGTTGTCTAAATAATTCAGTCTAAGTTTAAGTCTAAATCAGCTATTTATTTTGCTTCTAGCCACTGCTTAAAAACTAGTGCACAACTACAACTGCTAACAACAACTTTCTTAGACAATACAGTTACTCAAAACTGAAGTTAACCCCTCCAGTACTGTTGGATTTGCACCCTGTACCTATAATGGGCACAGGGTGACTTAACACAATGCCTGAATCCATAATCCGTAGGGAGGTTGACAGAGGGGTCTGTCACATGGCCCCCTCCTGGTGGGACACTCCGGCAGACCCAGCTTGACCCTTTGGCGGGTCAACTTGGGGATGACCGGTCTAGGAGGTGGTAGGAATGTCAGTTTGCCGGGACAATCCATCTGCATTCCCATTATGAGAGAGAATTCCTGTCCGTATAAATAAGGGTTCAACTTCTTCAGTGTGGACTGGATACACCACAAGAGAAATAAATTTATCAGGTAAGCATAAATTTTGTTTTCTTTCGGGCAATGCCCCGCAAATGGCCCTTTTAAGGGTGTCACAGATACCAGACAGCTAAGGCTACCCCCCACCCACCTACAACCTCACCCCTGTGGTTTCTTAGTGGTTTTGGGCTCCTCAGAGCAATCACATTCCCTGGAAGCTTTGGTTTGCTAGTCTTGTGAAAAGCTGGTGTATGACCAGGAAAACCCTCCTAGGCTGGCCGGGCCCCTGGAACTCCCGGTCGGCCGCCTCCTCACTGACACCCGCCTAACCCCTCTCAGGCTGTCCGGGCTCCTGGAACTCCCAGTCGGCCACAGGACAGCAGGACACCCGCTAAATTTACCCCTGGTCACTCCAGCAACCATGTGCCCCAGAGCTCCGCTCTTTTGGGGATTAATAGCCCCTAGGGAGGACAAGAGGTGTGGGAATTACCAGAGGGGAGCTGCTTAGGGACCCGGGGGTTTTGGACACCCCTACCCCCATAACTTCAACAGGCTGTATCTCCGGTCCCCAATAACGAATCACGCTGCTTTTTGTACTGCGGTATCTGGGGACCACTCCCCCAGGATCACCCCAAAACCATCACCACTGTATCCTGGGATTCTGTGGGACTATGGAGGCGCCGGTCAGTCTGGAGGGGCGGGAATGGCGGGAAAACTGTGGCATTGTCTCCCTGTTTTATCAAGATGTGTGTGTGTTTGTCCCAATAAAGGCAGTTCCTGTTTCACCTGAATGCTAGTATGTCTAGTTATTTGGGTGGGCTGCTGCTAAAATCACTTTCCTGGGCTACATAGCAGCCTGTTCCATGCACAGGAAGGACCCTCTGGCAGAGCTACCTAGTCTTGGTATAATAAAACAACACACTGGTGGCACTCAAAAAATGGCAACAGTGCCTTTATTACAGAGCAACGTTTCGGGGCTCCTGCCCCTTTATCAAGCGCTACCTAGTCTTGGTAGCTGTAGTCTGCCATAGGGTGGGACCCTGAATACTTGTGCTGTCGAGCATCAGGGGTGGCTACGGGCTGTGGTCACTTGCCAGCTACATAACTGCAGTCGGCAGGGAGGAAGCAGGACCCATTTGGTGGAGCTACCCAGTTGGTGTAGCCAGGGTACATTATACTTATTAACCCCTAATCTGCTGCCCCAACATCGCTGCCACCTACATTATACTTATTAACTGCTAATCTGCTGCCCCTAACATTGCACCCACCTACATTATACTTATTAACCCTTAATCTGCTGCCCCCAACATCCCCGCCACCTACCTACATTATACTTATTAACCCCTAATCTGCTGCCCCAATGTTGTATCCACTATACTAAATTTATTAACCTCTAAACCTGTCTAACCCTAACCCTAACACCCACTAACTTTAATGTAATTAAAATAAATCTAAATAAAACCTACTATTAATAACTAAATACATACCTATTTAAAACAAAATACTTGCCTGTAAAATAAACCCTAAGCTAGCTACAATATAACTAATAGTTACATTGTAGCTAGCTTAGGTTTTATTTTTATTTCACAGGCAAGTTTGTATTTATTTTAACTAGATAGAATAGTTACTAAATAGTTATTTACTATTTACAAACTACCTAGCTAAAATAAATACAAACCTAACCTGCCTTACACTAATACCTAACCTTACACTACAATTAAATCAATTACATAAATACAATAATTGTAGCGGAGAGGCAGTAGGATCCGCAATATCTTTTAGTTAGGCAGAGACATCCTCATCTTAAAAATGTTGTCTAAATAATTCAGTCTAAGTTTAAGTCTAAATCAGCTATTTATTTTGCTTCTAGCCACTGCTTAAAAACTAGTGCACAACTACAACTGCTAACAACAACTTTCTTAGACAATACAGTTACTCAAAACTGAAGTTAACCCCTCCAGTACTGTTGGATTTGCACCCTGTACCTATAATGGGCACAGGGTGACTTAACACAATGCCTGAATCCATAATCCGTAGGGAGGTTGACAGAGGGGTCTGTCACATGGCCCCCTCCTGGTGGGACACTCCGGCAGACCCAGCTTGACCCTTTGGCGGGTCAACTTGGGGATGACCGGTCTAGGAGGTGGTAGGAATGTCAGTTTGCCGGGACAATCCATCTGCATTCCCATTATGAGAGAGAATTCCTGTCCGTATAAATAAGGGTTCAACTTCTTCAGTGTGGACTGGATACACCACAAGAGAAATAAATTTATCAGGTAAGCATAAATTTTGTTTTCTTTCGGGCAATGCCCCGCAAATGGCCCTTTTAAGGGTGTCACAGATACCAGACAGCTAAGGCTACCCCCCACCCACCTACAACCTCACCCCTGTGGTTTCTTAGTGGTTTTGGGCTCCTCAGAGCAATCACATTCCCTGGAAGCTTTGGTTTGCTAGTCTTGTGAAAAGCTGGTGTATGACCAGGAAAACCCTCCTAGGCTGGCCGGGCCCCTGGAACTCCCGGTCGGCCGCCTCCTCACTGACACCCGCCTAACCCCTCTCAGGCTGTCCGGGCTCCTGGAACTCCCAGTCGGCCACAGGACAGCAGGACACCCGCTAAATTTACCCCTGGTCACTCCAGCAACCATGTGCCCCAGAGCTCCGCTCTTTTGGGGATTAATAGCCCCTAGGGAGGACAAGAGGTGTGGGAATTACCAGAGGGGAGCTGCTTAGGGACCCGGGGTTTTTGGACACCCCTACCCCCATAACTTCAACAGGCTGTATCTCCGGTCCCCAATAACGAATCACGCTGCTTTTTGTACTGCGGTATCTGGGGACCACTCCCCCAGGATCACCCCAAAACCATCACCACTGTATCCTGGGATTCTGTGGGACTATGGAGGCGCCGGTCAGTCTGGAGGGGTGGGAATGGCGGGAAAACTGTGGCATTGTCTCCCTGTTTTATCAAGATGTGTGTGTGTTTGTCCCAATAAAGGCAGTTCCTGTTTCACCTGAATGCTAGTATGTCTAGTTATTTGGGTGGGCTGCTGCTAAAATCACTTTCCTGGGCTACATAGCAGCCTGTTCCATGCACAGGAAGGACCCTCTGGCAGAGCTACCTAGTCTTGGTATAATAAAACAACACACTGGTGGCACTCAAAAAATGGCAACAGTGCCTTTATTACAGAGCAACGTTTCGGGGCTCCTGCCCCTTTATCAAGCGCTACCTAGTCTTGGTAGCTGTAGTCTGCCATAGGGTGGGACCCTGAATACTTGTGCTGTCGAGCATCAGGGGTGGCTACGGGCTGTGGTCACTTGCCAGCTACATAACTGCAGTCGGCAGGGAGGAAGCAGGACCCATTTGGTGGAGCTACCCAGTTGGTGTAGCCAGGGTACATTATACTTATTAACCCCTAATCTGCTGCCCCAACATCGCTGCCACCTACATTATACTTATTAACTGCTAATCTGCTGCCCCTAACATTGCACCCACCTACATTATACTTATTAACCCTTAATCTGCTGCCCCCAACATCCCCGCCACCTACCTACATTATACTTATTAACCCCTAATCTGCTGCCCCAATGTTGTATCCACTATACTAAATTTATTAACCTCTAAACCTGTCTAACCCTAACCCTAACACCCACTAACTTTAATGTAATTAAAATAAATCTAAATAAAACCTACTATTAATAACTAAATACATACCTATTTAAAACAAAATACTTGCCTGTAAAATAAACCCTAAGCTAGCTACAATATAACTAATAGTTACATTGTAGCTAGCTTAGGTTTTATTTTTATTTCACAGGCAAGTTTGTATTTATTTTAACTAGATAGAATAGTTACTAAATAGTTATTAACTATTTACAAACTACCTAGCTAAAATAAATACAAACCTAACCTGCCTTACACTAATACCTAACCTTACACTACAATTAAATCAATTACATAAATACAATAATTGTAGTGGAGAGGCAGTAGGATCCGCAATATCTTTTAGTTAGGCAGAGACATCCTCATCTTAAAAATGTTGTCTAAATAATTCAGTCTAAGTTTAAGTCTAAATCAGCTATTTATTTTGCTTCTAGCCACTGCTTAAAAACTAGTGCACAACTACAACTGCTAACAACAACTTTCTTAGACAATACAGTTACTCAAAACTGAAGTTAACCCCTCCAGTACTGTTGGATTTGCACCCTGTACCTATAATGGGCACAGGGTGACTTAACACAATGCCTGAATCCATAATCCGTAGGGAGGTTTACAGAGGGGTCTGTCACATGGCCCCCTCCTGGTGGGACACTCCGGCAGACCCAGCTTGACCCTTTGGCGGGTCAACTTGGGGATGACCGGTCTAGGAGGTGGTAGGAATGTCAGTTTGCCGGGACAATCCATCTGCATTCCCATTATGAGAGAGAATTCCTGTCCGTAAAAATAAGGGTTCAACTTCTTCAGTGCCCAGACCAGGGCTAAACATTCCTTCAAGTTTTTTTTTTCAGAGACGCTTCTTTCCAGTTGGAGATAAATCTCATCGGCTTCTTTACGAGTTTTTTGTACCTGCTCTTTATAGGTATCCACAAGTCCTTCATACTGACGTAGGGTGCCCTTGAGTTGCTGCACCTCACTATGAACCAGCGTCAGCTTCTCCAGTGTCGCTAAGTTTGTCTTTAATGTTTCATGTTCCACTCTGAAGCTGGAGTTTTCTGCGGTCTGTCGGTGCAGCTTGTCTAGCAGAGATTCCCATCCTAAACGCGTTTTTTTTCCTCTGCGCTCCTCTTTTCTCCCGCTAGCACCGTTACGTGATTGTTTAACGTGACCATTTCATCCTCTACTTGACTCTTCTCCTTCATCAGCGCATTGTAATGGGACTTCCACGTATCTGGGCACGGGTAGTCACAGGGTTAACATTGGCGTGACCCATGGGAGCGTAGGCAGAAACAAGGGGGGCCAGGTCATTTCCAAGGAGAACATCAGCTGGTAAGTCCTTCATGACCCCCACATTCACATGTCTAGAGCCCACTCCCCAATTCAAATGTACCCGGGCAACAGGTAGGCGGAAAACAGTGCCCCCTGCTACCCTCACAGCCACAGTGTCTCCAGTGTGCTGTTTCTCAGACACCAAGTTCTTTTGGAGCAAGGTCATGGTAGCACCAGTATCCCGTAGACCACTCACCTCCTTCCCATTCACTTTAACCAGTTGCCGGTGCTGTTGCTGGTTATCCCGGTGGGCAGCTTGCACGGGGTCTGCTTCATGTAGGATGCCCCAGCATTCTTCCTCCTCTACGCAGTGGGCAGCATGCTGAGGGTTACGTGGGTTTCCGCCGGTGGGTCTTCTCCAGGACTGTGCTTGGCTCTCTGTGTTTAGGGGACACTCTGGTCTTTTGTGCCCTAGTTGCTTACTTCTAAAGCACTGAATAGGCTGTGAGTAATCCCGTGAGTTGAACCGGGCTGTCTGAGGATAGTTTGTGGCCGAAGGCGGTGTGGTAGAGCGGTGCGCCAGGGGTTGGTAACTGGTAGCTGCTGGGGCAACTGTGGGTCTGTACTCCACTCTGGCAGGGATCTTAGTGGTAGCAGTGTCTAGTTTGTGGGCATCCGTATACTCATCTGCCAGGCGAACAGCTTCATGCAGAGTGGAGGGTTTACGGTCCCGAACCCATTCTCTAACTCCTGTGAATTACTTGTCAAAGCAATGTTCCAACAGGAATAGCTGCAGCACCTCTTCCCCAGATATGGCTTGGCACCCCACTATCCAGTGAGCTGCTATGCGGTGCACCTTACATGCCCACTCGACGTAGGAATCTCCAGCTAGTTTAACAGTGTCTCTGAACCGCCTCCTGTATGCCTCCAGTGTAATCGCATACCTGGAGAGCAGAGTCTCTTTTACAACATTATAATCCCTGACTTCCTCATCTGGAATGGCCCGAAAAGCCTCGCTGGCCTGGCTGGATAATTTTCCGGATAATATCGTGACTTAGTCCTCTGCAGGTACCTTGTGTAGGGCACATTGCCTCTCAAAATCTGCAAGGTACCCATCAATCTCTCCTTCTGTTTCCAGGAAGTTTTTAAAAGCTGCAAAATGTACCTTTCTCTTTTCCACTGGGGTTGTTGTGACTTTGGCTGCTGCAGTGCCGCTTTGGCGAAGTAGGTTGGCCTCCACAGCGGCTATGACCCGGTCGATAATTTCGGCAGTCGGGTTGGGGCCATAATGTGCCAGTCTTATTTTAACCGCTCGGTCAAAGCTTGCTTTTTCGGGAGTTCTGTCTGATATGCTGGGCTCATTGGTTCCTTCGGGCCCTGGTACTCCGTCCATCTCAGTCAGTATTGTAATAATTTTCTTCCTGAGGTTACTGGCTTGTCTGCCCCATTGTTCTTAAAAAGAGGCAGGCAGGTAACAGCAAAATCAATTACATTTATTGTAATAAGACAAAAAAGGTGACGTTTCGGGACCTTAATCCCTTAATCATACCATGACTCTTACAAACAAACAAGTGATTTATATACAGGTATACCACTAGGTGATGCTAGAGAACCATTAACCCATTAGTTATTTAGATTACCATTTAACCATTTCATTAACATCAGTATATATGGATAAATGTATAAATAAATACTTCAAAAAAATAAACACTTAAAAAATGAACCGCATCAAGACATAATACTTTTGCAATCTTCACAATTATTATAATATTTAGCATGATTAGAAACTACCATTACAGCAATGTTATAAAAATACAGAAAGATCCCAATCTTTGTTCAATCCTTTTGGTTCAAGACACTCAAGCTCATAAATCCAATAGGCCTCTCTTTGTTTAAGAAGAACTTCCCTATTTCCACCTCTGCGTGGACTACTAATACTATCTATGATTTGGAATTTTAATTGACTGATGGAGTGGCCTGCTTTTAAATAATGGGCTGCTACAGGGGCTTTAATGTTACCTGTCCGGATATTACTCTTGTGCTCAATGATTCTGTCTTTGGCGGCCCTTGTCGATTCACCAATATAAATCCAACCACATGGGCATTTGATCATATAGATTATAAAAGAACTTAAGCAAGTGAAAAAGTTTTTTATATCATATTTTTTACCCGTATGGGGATGATAGAACACTGACCCCTTAGTCATATTACTGCAACACGAGCAGCCCAGACAAGGGTAACAACCTTTATTTTTAGAGGTAATATAGCTAGGCAGGTCTTTAAGGGTGGCTCTTTTCAGCCTTTCATACTGTATTCCCATTAGGTCCGGATGTGTAGTTGCTCTAAATAAAAATGTTGTCTAAATAATTCAGTCCAAGTTTGTCTAAATCAGCTATTTATTTTGCTTCTAGCCACTGCTTAAAAACTGGTGCACAACTACAACTGCTAACAACTGTCTTAGACAATACAGTTACTCAAAACTGAAGTTAACCCCTCCAGTACTGTTGGATTTGCACCCTGTACCTATAATGGGCACAGGGTGACTTAACACAATGCCTGAATCCATAATCCGTAAGGAAGTTGACAGAGGGGTCTGTCACACAATAAAATTACCTAAATTACAAACAAACAAAAAAAAAACTAAAATACACAAAATAAAAAAAGAAATTATCAGATATTTAAACTAATTACACCTAATCTAATAGCCCTATCAAAATAAAAAAGGCCCCCCCAAATAAAAAAAACCTCTAGCCTAAACTAAACTACCAATAGCCCTTAAAAGGGCCTTTTGCCGGGCATTGCCCCAAAGAAATCAGCTCTTTTACCTGTAAAAAAAATACAAACAACCCCCAAACAGTAAAACCCACCACCCACACAACCAACCCCCCAAATAAAATCCGAGCTAAAAAAACCTAAGCTCCCCATTGCCCTGAAAAGGGCATTTGGATGGGCATTGCCCTTAAAAGGGCATTTAGCTCTTTTTCAAGTGCCCAAACCCCTAATCTAAAAATAAAACCCACCCAGTAAACCCTTAAAAAAGCCTAAGAAGCCTATCTTCAAGACATCCCGCACGGAGCATCCTCTTCAATCGACGTCTTCTTCCGAATGAGGTTTCCCTTTAAATGACATCATCCAATATGGTGTCCCATAGATTCCGATTGGCTGATATATTTCTATCAGCCAATCGGAATTAAGGTTGAAAAAATCCTATTGGCTGTTACAGTCAGCCAATAGAATGCGAGCTCAATCCTATTGGCTGATTGCACCAGATAGAAATCTATCAGCCAATCGGAATCTAAGGGATGCCATCTTGGATGACGTCATTTAAAGGGAAACCTCATTCAGAAGAAGACATCGATTGAAGAGGATGCCCCGCGCCGGATGTCTTGAAGATGGACCTGCTCCGCACCGGATGGATGAAGATAGAAGATGCCGTCTGGATGAAGACTTCTGCCGGGTTGGATAAAAACTTCTGCCCGGTTGGATGAAGACTTCTGCCGGCTTCATTGAGAATGGATGTTGGGTCTTCAAAAACTGTAAGTGGATCTTCGGGGGTTAGTGTTAGGCTTTTTTAAGGGTTTATTGGGTGGGTTTTATTTTTAGATTAGGGGTTTGGACACTTGAAAAAGAGCTAAATGCCCTTTTAAGGGCAATGCCCATCCAAATGCCCTTTTCAGGGCAAAGGGGAGCTTATTTTTTTTTAGTTAGGATTTTATTTTGGGGGTTGGTTGTGTGGGTGGTGGGTTTTACTGTTGAGGGGTTGTTTGTATTTGTTTTTACAGGTATAAGAGCTGATTTCTTTGGGGCAATGCCCCGCAAAAGGCCCTTTTAATGGTGTCACAGATACCAGGCAGCTAAGGCTACTCCCCACCTCCCTACAACCTAAACCCTGTTGTTTCTTAGTGGTTTTGGGCTCCTCAGAGCAACCACAATCCCTCAAAGCTTTGGTTTGCTAGTCTTGTGAAAAGCTGGTGTATGACTAGGAAAACCCTCCTAGGCTGGCTGGGCCCCTGGAACTCACGGTCAGCCGCCTCATCACTGACACCCACCTAACACTTCTCAGGCTGTCCGGGCTCCTGGAACTCCCGGTCTTCCACAGGACAGCAGGACACCCGCTTACTTTACCCCTGGTCGCTTCAGCAACCATGTGCTTCAGAGCTCCGCTCTTTTGGGGATTAATAGCCCCTAGGGTGGACAAGAGGTAGGGGAATTACCAGAGGGGAGCTGCTTTGGGAACCGGGGGTTTTGGACACCCCTACCCCCATAACTTCAACAGGCTGTATCTCCGGTCCCCAATAATAATTCATGCTGCTTTTTGTACTGCGGCATCTGGGGACCGCTCCCCCGGGATCACCCCAAAACTGTCACCACTGTGTCCTGGGATTCTGTGGGACTATGGAGGCGCCGGTCAGTCTGGAGGGGCTGGAATGGCGGGAAAACTGTGTCATTGTCTCCCTGTTTTATCAAGATGTGTGTATGTATAAAAGATGTGTGTTTGTCCCAATAAAGGCAGGTCCTGTTTCACCTGAATGCTAGTATGTCTAGTTATTTGGGTGGGCTGCTGCTAAAATCACTTTCCTGGGCTACATAGCAGCCTGTTCCATGCACAGCAAGGACCCTCTGGCAGAGCTACCTAGTCTGGGTAGTCGGAGTCTAGGGACCCTGAATACTGGTGCTGTCAGGCATCAGGGGTGGCTACAGGCTGTGGTCACTTGCCAGCTACATAGCGGCAGTCAGCAGGGAGGAAGCAGGACCCGTTTGGTGGAGCTACCCAATTGGGGTAGCCAGGGTATCCGTCACATTGACTGGCAGTGGTGGGATCTGCTCCTTCCACACGGTTCCTGCTGACAGAGGAGAAGTGCCACAGTAACCGGTAACCATGGAGGCCGAGTTTCGATGGAGAATGCCAGAGGCGCTGGCCCCGCTGTTCAGTCCTGGTTCTGCACAGAACGAGCGGGAAGAGAGGAACTTTTTCCATCAGCAACTCTGGAGGTAGGCTCTCCAACAGGAGCGGGACTGTTTTGGAAAGGTCCTCCCCACTGATACGGAAAGGTACTGGATCCAGCTAGATTTATGAATGCCTTTCCTGGGAGAGCAGCCCAGGGAGGAACAGCTGATTGCCTTACACGGACTGGTCCAGACAGAGGTGGCACTGGAGGATGGCTATCGAGCCCTCCAGTGGTATGCTCTGCATGTGCAGTCATGGCTGGAGGAGGTCTACCCAACAGAGGGCTTTGGCAGCCCTGGATTACTATTTGAAAAGATGCTAAAGGACCCTGACATTGTTGATAAGACTGATGAAAGACTGGCTGAAATTTGCGGATACCGAGAGAGACTGTTGGATCTCTTGGGAGTGCCTTGGCTTGAAGCCGATCTGAATTTTATGATTGTCCAGGAATGGGAACTGGAAGTAGCATATGCAGAGCTGCTGGATCCTGATCAGCAATCTGGCTCCAAGCTTATGGTCTTGGTCCAGGGGGCCACCCTAGCAGAAGCGCTGGCAACAGGGCAGAGAACCGCCAGCCTCTGTCCAGCACCTGCAACAGCTCCAGGAAACCAGGGAGAGGAGGAAGTTGTCTTCCTCCCCTTACAGAGAACCCCTTGCAGGGAGAGATGGATGTTGATAACTCTCCCCAGCAGCAGAACTCCTTCCTGGGAGAGGAGACAGTCGGTCTCTCTCCCCAACGGCAGAGCCAGGAGCAGGGAGAGTAGACAGGCGGTCTCTCTCCCCAGTGGCAGAGCCATCCCCTGGGAGCGGAGGTAGTCATCCTCCCTCACCGTAAGCAGATCCCCTTCCTGGGAAAGGAGACAGTCATTCTCTCTCCCCAGCAGCAGAGCCAGGAGCCGGGAGAGGAGACAATCAGTATCTCACCCCAGCGGCAGAGCCATTCCCTGAGAGTGGAGGTAGTCCTCCTCCCTTCCCTTACAGAGAACCCCTTGCAGGGAGAGATGGATATCGATAACTCTCCCCAGCAGCAGTACCCCTTCCCGGGAGAGGAGACAGTTGGTCTCTATCCCCAGCAGCAGAGCCAGGAGCAGGTAGAGGAGACAATTGGTCTCTCTCCCCAGCGGCAGAGCCATCCCCTGGGAGTGGAGGTAGTCGTCCTCCCTCCCCTTACAGAGAACCCCTTGCAGGGAGAGATGGATGTCGATAACTCTCCCCAGCAGCAGAACCCCTTCCCGGGAGAGGAGACAGTCGGTCTCTCTCCCCAGTGGCAGAGCCAGGAGCCAGGAGAGGAGACAATCGGTCTCTCTCCCCAGTGGCAGATCCATCCTTCAGGAGTGGAGGTAGTCGCCCTCCCTCCCCTTACAGAGAAGCCCTTGCAGGGAGAGACGGGTATCTATAGCTCTCCCCAGCGGCCGAATCCCTTTCTGGGAGAGGAGACAGTTGGTCTCTCTCCCCAGCGGCAGAACCCCGTACAGGGAGCAGAGACAGCCGGTCTACCTCCCCAGCAGCAGCACAGTTTCCCATGGAGCGGAGGTAGCAGACCTTTCTCCCAGTGGTAGATCTCCTTCTCGTGAGAAGAGACAGACGGTCTCTCCCCTCAGTAGCTTGGTAGGGTCTCTACCCTTTTCTTGTCCTGGAGTATTTCTCACCGGGGGCAGGCATTGCATTAGACAAGGAGGATAAAAGCTTATACAGTTGGTGCCACATGTTTGGGCACCCAAGCTTTGCCTGCCCCACCAACGAGCAACCTCCCCCTCTGGTCTGTGGTGGGAATACAGCTGGGAAACCGACATTAGCTTTGTTTGTGGGTGGGTCAGCCAGTACTAAGCAGAGTGTCACAGAGAGAGGCAGTGTGGCCATGGAACTTAAGGACACTGGAACTTGTGGGACAGCAATTGTTTGGGAGCTGGCCTTAGCAAACTTGTTTGGGACTTTGCCTTATGTGACTATCCCTGCACCCAGAGGGTCTAGCCGGGTCTGCCGAACTGGAGGGGGGGGAGATGTCAGGGATACCAGACAGAAAATAAAACAAGTTGTAGAGGCGCTTACAGCTGTGGGTATTATCGCTCCAAATGAGCGGGTACTATTCAATAAATATATGTTTCAACAATTCCTTTGGGTAATCAAAGTATTCAATCAGAAAGGGTAAAATCTATTGATTCTATAAATTTTACTCTAAAATATAAAATAATATAATCTATTCATCATAGGGTAAATAATGAATTTTATTCCAATGCTTTAAAATAATACACATAATTTTTTTTATAATCAATAAAATCAATCAACAAACCACAATCATACTCTCATTCATAAAAACTATCAATTGAATATGCTAGACAGAAAGCCAGTCCTGTTTGTTCCAATGCAATAATAGGCTTAATACAATGTAGCTATACAGTCATAACAATTGTTGGTGATATACGTATAATAAATATAAAGTCCCAATGATGGCTACAAATGACTCAAGGAGTTAGCATTTGGCAACGGCAAATTATCGGTTTCTCTGATGATAGATTTATATTCGTTTAAAGTCTTTTCATATTCTTAAGAGTCTTTTTGCAAACAGTCCGAATATGATTCTTTATCGGATCCACAGGCCTTAAAGCAAACGGAGATCAGGGATAGGTATTCTTAATAGCCTCAGAAGCGCCTGTCTATAATTCACCCAAACAGACTCTGCACCGTGTGTGTGCAACTTTAAACTTTAAAAATCACAGTTTCAAAAGGCACTCTTACCGCCTTGATGTATTTGCTCACTTCTCTACCTGCTGTTCTCACTCGCAGGTCTCTGCAAACACAGCTTCACACTCGCCGGGAATCATCACGCTGCTAACTTAGCGTCTGACGTCACCGGTTACCATCAGCTGTGCAGTGTAGATATATGGAAATCCTGTTATACTTGCGCAAGTAATCTCCTTTCCAGCAGCCCTCAAACCATTCACTCTGCACTTAGTACTCTGTACGCAGAGGTTTCTCGGGCTCAAAACTTTATCCTTCTTTGGATGCAAATTTTAGAATCGTGCAGGTTGACCAAGTGCTCAGTCCTTCTACGCGTTTCACCCCACTCAAAACCGGGCTTTCTCAACCAAGTGCTCAGTTCTTCTACGCGTTTCACCCCACTCAAAACGGGGTTTCAAGATCTTGAGAAAGCTCCATTTTGAGTGGGGTGAAACGCGTAGAAGGACTGAGCACTTGGTCAACCTGCACGATTCTAAAATTTGCATCCAAAGAAGGATAAAGTTTTGAGCCCGAGAAACCTCTGCGTACAGAGTACTAAGTGCAGAGTGAATGGTTTGAGGGCTGCTGGAAAGGAGATTATTTGCACAAGTATAACAGGATTTCCATATATCTACACTGCACAGCTGATGGTAACCGGTGACGTCAGACGCTAAGCTAGCAGCGTGAAGAGACCTGCGAGTGAGAACAGCAGGTAGAGAAGTGAGCAAATACATCAAGGCGGTAAGAGTGCCTTTTGAAACTGTGATTTTTAAAGTTGCACATACACGGTGCAGAGTCTGTTTGGGTGAATTATAGACAGGCGCTTCTGAGGCTATTAAGGATAGCTATCCCTGATCTCCGTTTGCTTTAAGGCCTGTGGATCCGATAAAGAATCATATTCTGACTGTTTGCAAAAAGACTCTTAAGAATATGAAAAGACTTTAAACGAATATAAATCTATCAGAGAAACTGATAATTTGCCGTTGCCAAATGCTAACTCCTTGAGTCATTTGTAGCCATCATTGGGACTTTATATTTATTATACATATATCACCAACAATTGTTATGACTGTTTAGCTACATTGTATTAAGCCTATTATTGCATTGGAACAAACAGGACTGGCTTTCTGTCTAGCATATTCAATTGATAGTTTTTATGAATGAGAGTATGATTGTGGTTTGTTGATTGATTTTATTGATTATAAAAAAAATTATGTGTATTATTTTAAAGCATTGGAATAAAATTCATTATTTACCCTATGGTGAATAGATCATATTATTTTATATTTTAGAGTAAAAATTATAGAATCAATAGATTTTACCCTTTCTGATTGAATACTTTGATTACCCAAAGGAATTGTTGAATCATATATTTATTGAATAGTACCCGCTCATTTGGAGCGATAATACCCACAGCTGTAAGCGCCTCTACAACTTGTTTTATTTTCTATATTTATTCTACTGTCTAGGAAGGAGGCAGTTACCATAGAAAGGCTAGGTGGGTGTAGCCTAGCACATCACACACACACTAATTTTTAGGGATACCAGACAGCTAAGGCTACCCCACCACACCCTACAACCTCACCCCTGTTGTTTCTCAGTGGTTTTGGGCTCCTCAGAGCAACCACAATCCCTGGAAGCTTTGGTTTGCTTGTCTTGTGAAAAGCTGGTGTATGACCAGGAAAACCCTCCTAGGCTGGCTGGGCCCCAGGAACTCCCAGTCGGTCGCCTCACCACGGACACCCGTCTAACCCCTCTCAGGCTTTCCGGTCTCCTGGAACTCCCAGTCGGCCACAGGACAGCAGGACACCCGCTAACTTTACCCCTGGTCGCTCCAGCAACCATGTGACCCAGAGCTCCGCTCTTTTGGGGGTTAGTAGCCCCTAGGGGGGACAAGAGGTGGGGAAATTACTCGAGGGGAGCTGATTTGGGAACCGGGGGTTTTGGACACCCCTACACCCATAACTTCAACAGGCTCTATCTCCAGTCCCCAATAACGAATCACACCCCTTTTTGGACTGTGGCATCTAGGGACCGAGAGCTTTCAAATGACACTGGAAGTGCCGCCGCTCCCCCGGGATCACCCCAAAACCATCACCACTGTGTCCTGGGATTCTGTGGGACTATGGTTGTTATGGAGGCGCCGGTCAGTCTGGAGGGGCTGCAATGGCGGGAAAACTGTGACATTGTCTCCCTGTTTTATCAAGATGTTTCTGTGTGTGTGTATAAAACATGTGTGTTTGTCCCAATAAAGGCAGTTTCTGTTTCACCTGAATGCTAGTATGTCTAGTTATTTGGGTGGGCTCCTGCTAAAATCACTCATTCCTGGGCTACATAGCAGCCTGTTCCATGCAGAGGAAGGACCCTCTCACAGAGCTACCTAGTCTGGGTAGTCAGAGTCTGCCATAGGGTGGGAACCTAAATACTGGTGCTTTCGGGCATCAGGGGTGGCTACGGGCTTTGGTCACTTGCCAGCTACATAGCTGCAGTCGGCAGGGAGGAAGCAGGACCCATTTGGCGGAGATACCCAGTCGGGGTAGCCAGGGTATCCGTCACAAAGGGCTATTGGTAGTTTAGTTTAGGGTTTTTTTTATTTTGGGGGGCTTTTTTTATTTTTATAGGGCTATTAGATTAGGTGTAATTAGTTTAAATATCTGATAATTTATTTTTTTATTTTGTGTAATTTAGTATTTTATTTTTGTAATTTAGGTAATTGTATTTAATTAATGTAATTGATTTAATTGTAGTGTAAGGTTAGGTGTTAGTGTAAGACAGGTTAGGTTTTATTTTACAGGTAAATTTGTTTTTATTTTAGCTATGTAGTTAGTAAATAGTTAATAACTATTTAGTAACTATTCTATCTAGTTAAAATAAATACAAACTTGCCTGTGAAATAAAAATAAAACCTAAGCTAGCTACAATGTAACTATTAGTTATATTGTAGCTAGCTTAGGGTTTATTTTACAGGTATTTAGTTTTAAATAGGAATTATTTAGATAATGATAGTAGGTTTTATTTAGATTTATTTTAATTATATTTAAGTTCGGGGGTGTTAGGATTAGGGTTAGACTTAGGTTTAGGGGTTAATAAATTTAGTATAGTGGCGGCGACGTTGGAGGTGGCAGATTAGGGGTTAATAAATGTAGGTAGGTGGCGGCAATGTTAGGGGCGACAGATTAGGGGTTAATAGTATTTAACTAGTGTTTGTGATGTGGGAGTGCATCAGTTTAGGGGTTAATATGTTTATTATAGTGGCAGTGATTTTGGGAGCAGCAGATTAGGGGTTAATAACAGTAATGTAGATTGCGGCTATGTTAGGGACAGCAGATTAGGGGTTAATAATATTTAACTAGTGTTTGTGATGCTGAAGTATGGCGGTTTAGGGGTTAATATGTTTATTTTTAGTGCGGCGATGTCGGGAGCAGCAGATTAGGGGTTAATAATTGTATTTTAGTGTTTACGATGCGGGAGAGCCTCAGTTTAGGGGTTAATAGGTAGTTTATGTGTGTTAGTGTACTTTTTAGCACTTTAGTTATGAGTTCTATGTTACAGCTTTGTAGCGTTAAACCCATAACTACTGACTTTCAGTTTACGGTATGGATCTTGGCGGTATAGGCTGTACCATTCACTTTTTGGCCTCCCAGGCAAACTCGTAATACCGGCGCTATGGAAGTCCCATTGAAAAAGGACTTTTTGAAAGCTGCCGTAATTACGTTGCGTTACAGCCAAAAAAGTGTGCGGTGCCCCTAAACCTGCAAGACTCGTAATACGCTGCTTTTTCACTCAAACCGCAAAACTTGTAATCTAGCCGTTTGTTATTTGCGTTGTGGGTTTTGGCGGTTAATAGGGTTATTAGGTTTATTGCACTGTGGGGGTTTTGCGGTTTAGGGGTTAATAGGTTAATTAGGTTTATTGCGATGTGGGGATTTTGTGGTTTAGGGGTTAATAGGGTAATTAGGTTTATTGCGATGTGGGGTTTTTGCGGTTTAGGGGTTAATAGGTTAATTAGTTTTATTGCGTTGTGGGGGTTTTGCGGTTTAGGGGTTAATAGGTTAATTCGTTTTATTGCGTTGTGGGGGTTTTGCGGTTTAGGGGTTAATAGGTTAATTTGTTTTATTGCGTTGTGGGGGGTTTGCGGTTTAGGGGTTAATAGGGTAGTTAGGTTTATTGCAATGTTTGGTTTTGCGGTTTATGGGTTAATAGGGTAATTGGGTTTATTGCGATGTGGGGGTTTCGCGATTTAGGGGTTAATAGGCTAATTAGTTTTATTGTGATGTGGGGATTTTTCGGTTTAGAGGTTAATAAGGTAGTTAGGTTTATTGCGATGTGGGGTTTTGTGGTTTAGGGGTTAATAGGGTACTGAGGTTTATTGCGATATGGGTGGTTGACGGTTAAAGGGATAGTAAACTCAAACATTTTCTTTTTCTTTTTTAAAACTTCTTTAAATATAGTTTATGTTTGTAATAGGAACCTATTAATGATTTTTTTCTGTTTTTCTGTAATTTCTAACATTTCGTAATCTGCCAAACCCATTATTTACCTTGCTATGCTGGTCCAGTTGTGATGTTCTACGTAGGTAGAAACATTATGGCGTCCCGCATGCGCATTGTAATCGTTTTGCTAACGCATGCGCATATTAGCTCCCCTCCATCCTATCTCCTGAGGCGCATCACTATCCAAGTGCCGGATAGAGAGCGGATGATGACGTCAATGTCGGGGGGCGTGGCGGATCAGAGTGCAGGAGTCTAGCAGTGATCGGAAGGAACAGCATCACCATATATGATAATATGAATCTAGATAAATATCCAAACTTCCTCTAGACTAACGAGCATATAGTTATATTAAAACAAGGCAAAGGGCTTTTTTGACAGAGTGCACATGCGAGTCCTATACATTACTAATGCGCATGCGAGTCTATTACTTTACTAGTGCGCATGGGATCCCATATAACTCAGTACAATGAATATTCATAACAAGTGTGCGAAACTCATTTGTGATTGGCTGGGGCACATTTAATCTTTTTCCATATGTTCTGCCTACAAATATGGGTGGTCTTTGTTACTTGTTTTATGCAAAAATAAAAGTTATTTCTCCCTTGGTTGTCAGCTTCGTTCAAAGTGCACAGTAGGCAGATTGTATTACAATCATATAAGAAATTATAATTATGTGTTTTATTAATGTATGGTTTGTCACACATTTCTAACCCTTTAAGGGATTACTATGTTACGTTACTTGCGGATTAGGGGTTAATTACTTTATTATTTTGCAATGTGTGGGTTTGCGGTTTAGGTGTTAATACTTCGTGTGGGAGGTTAGATTTTTTCTTTGTTATACTTTGTGCACTCAGTGGGTTTTTTTTATGCTCCGTTTGTCTTCTCTGCACCCCGGTGAATTCCGAAAATGGCAGGGTGGTAAAAGAATCCACGGCAGGATGCAACTGCAGATGGCGACGGACATTACAAACGCAATTATAGTATAGATTCCTGCTAATGTTTATTGGTCCATAGGCTATTCATAACAATGTATATTGGTTGATAGGCTATTTCTGCTAATGTTTATTGGTTGATAATAAACTGTATAAAATGGTGGTAGCATCTCCTTAGATTTTAATGGAGATACTTGCTGTTACCTTCATTTTACTCAATCTACAATGGCAATGGAAACCAGCAGGGTGTAACTAAACCTCACTAGACCCCAGGGTAAAGACTAGAACAGGGCCCCTCCATTTTTGCTTCTGGCTGATGGAAATGAGTGGCAGCTGGGCCAGCAATGACGTAGGTGCAAGAAGAACTACCTCTCTTATTGTGAATCCCCCCTCCCCCTTGGTTAGTCAGCACCAGAAGATATCCAGCAGCAGGGTTTTGTATAAGGCCAAACTTTGACAGCCATCATGGGACCGCCATATTCATAAAGACAAATCCATACACTTTTCTTACACTATGGTCCTGTGGAAAGGAATACAGTCAAGCATGGGCAACACTAGGCCCTCTCATAGTGAAACTGATTGTAGGGACAGATGGGCACCATAGAAGTACGGACCCGGTCTTTTATGAGACCACTAAGACACTTGTTGATACTCCCCTGGAAACTAGGCCAAGGACTTTGCATTTCCTGGCTATTAAAGCTGTATGATGGCTACTAATTATTCTTTAAAGATCACTACTCACACTACAAAAAAAAAAAAAAAAAAAAGAAATTCCCTTATAGTGATACACAGTGTGTGTATTGGCTCAAGGGCAGAAATTACTTGCAACATAAGTTTTATTACAATATTAAAATGGTTCTCCTTATAAAGCCAGGATAACTGCATGTCTGTAGTGATGAAAACAATTATCAACCTTCATAGATGTGACGAGACCAATCTCGCCACTGTGCATTGGAGGAGCCTGGTTGCCCGCCTGCTGCCTTTAGACTATGGCCCCGTGTTGGAACGCTTACTTTTCCCCTGCAAGACACGAAAGCCAGGTCATTCAGTACTTGCCCTATTTGAACAGTGATACCCCAGATAGCTATGCCATGTAGCCCATTTGTATAACGAAAGACTTTGGCTCCATGGCAATTGAACTGTATGTGTGTGATCTGAGCGCCATTCAGTAATAATGTGCGCTCAGATCTAGGATATCTGGGGATTTGTTGAATGTACCTGTTTTATGCAATAGCTGCACAGTTATATATTTTTATGTATATCATTGTCTTTTTGCTACCATGTGTTCAATGGTGTTTTGCCTCTGTCCTTGGAGATAATTGTATTACTTCCCAATTATCTCCAGGATAGAAGACTCTGTGGAACTGGTTTAAGGTAATTGTATCAACCATAACTGCATCAACCATTGTGTAAGATGTGTCTGAGAGTATTTTATGTGTTTATTGGTTGTTTTACAAAACCCTGTCAGTGGTACTAATGTGTAAAAATGTGTATATAAGAACAATAAACCCACAGCTCTTGCTGATATCTGTTTGACCCTCACGATGGAGCATTGACTCATGCTTGGGGGGAGGGAGAGGGGAAATTTACTGTATGCTGTGCCTCTGAAAGGGAAGATCTACTAAACGGCGGTTTAACCCTTTTATGCTTGGGGGTGCCGTTACAATTGGTGGCAAGCGACGGGATCGTTCCCACAGCCAGAAGGACAGCTACAGGAGACACCATTCTGTGGATTTACAAGTTGGGGGCAACGCATGTCCCAGTACAGCGACCCTAAAAGCAACAGAATGGAACCAGCAGTGTTATATGAGGAGGAGGACCTGGATGGCCGGGATGCATTAAGGAAAGGCATCTGGTACCAGGCCCTGGATAATGTACAATACCAGCAGGGTAAGAGTCTCCCCAGTGAAGAGCAGCGGTTGCAGAATCAAGTAGCCCTGCGGATGCCCTTCCTGGGAGAGCAGCCCCTGGAGGAATGGGTGAAGGAACTAGAGCACCGGGTATGGCAGGAGCTATGGCTGGAGGATGCCTACCAGGCGCTCTGGTGGTATATGGCACAGTATATACCCTGGACAGCCGAGCATGACAAACCAGAGGGAGAGGAGTTTGATGGTCCTGGCTTGTTATGGGAATTATTTGCAGAGCCTGACTTTGGGAGCCCTGCGCAGACCAGACTTCAGTACATTTTCTACGAGAGGGAGGCTAGGCATGACTGGGCTGACCCCCATGAGGTAGAGCCAGACCTGGCTCACTTAGCAGCACTGCAGTGGGAACTGGAGCAGGACTACCGAGATCCCTTCCACTCCATTGAGAAGGCTCAGCAGAACAGCAAGGTGAAAGACCCAGACCCATTCAGCTGGGAAGATATTGTGGAGTTTTACTGGGAAGGACACCAGGTGGCCGGTAGAGATGGGACCGAGGTCTCTCCACCGGTCCTGCAGGGAATTGAGAGCCCAGACTCCATTCCCCAGCGGCAGGCTGAGTTACAGGGGGCAGAGACAGTTGGTCCTGTCCCCCAGCAGCAGAGGAATATACAGGGAATCGGGAGCCCAGTCTCCATTCCCCAGCGGCAGGCTGAGTTACAGGGGGCAGAGACAGTTGGTTCTTCCCCCCATCAGCAGAGTGAGATGCAGGGGATTGGGAGCCCAGTCTCCATTCCCCAGCGGCTGGAAGTATGAATGGGAGAGGAGCTTGTTACCCCCTCTCTCCAGCGGCAGCTTAACGCACCAGGGGGAGACAGTAAGCCCCACAACCGTGCAGATGGGACCGTGGTCTCTGCACTTACAGCACAGGGGGTAGGGACGGTCAGTCCTGTCCCCCAGCAACAGGGCTGTTTAGCCAAAGGGGAGACAGTCGGTCTCCCCCCACAGCAGCATGGTGCTTTGTCCAAAGGGGAGATGATCGGTCTCCCCCTCCAGCAGCACAGCTATGTATCCAAAGGGGAGACAGTCGGTCTCCCCTTCTAGCAACCAAGCTCCCACCAGGCTACTTCCGTGGTAGTGCTGGCACCAGGGCAGAGTACAGCTGGTCTCTGCCCACCTTACAACCCACCAATTCAGCATACCAGTCCCCCACACAGCTGTAGTGTGGCACCTGGACATGGACAAGTTTCTACTCTACCCAGGTGTAGTGACCATTTATTGTGGGTGGGCTGTACTGCTGATTGTGTTTTGTGGGTGGGTTGCTGGACTAACCAGGGCACTGACCGGCAGGAGGTCAGATAACCTGTTAGTCTGTTTGGAAAAGCAGAGAGATGTGACAAGACCAATCTCGCCACTGTGCATTGGAGGAGCCTGGCTGCCCGCCTGCTGCCTTTAGACTATGGCCCCATGTTGGAACGCTTACTTTTCCCCTGCAAAGACACGAACGCCGGGTCATTCAGTACTTGCCCTATTTGAACAGTGATACCCCAGATAGCTATGCCATGTAGCCCATTTGTATAACGAAAGACTTTGGCTCCATGGCAATTGAACTGTATGTGTGTGACCTGAGCGCCATTCAGTAATAATATGCGCTCAGATCTAGGCTATCTGGGGATTTGTTGAATGTACCTGTTTTATGCAATAGCTGCACAGTTATATATTTTTATGTATATTATTGTCTTTTGCTACCATGTCTTCAATGGAGTTTTGCCTCTGTCCTTGGAGATAATTGTATTACCTCCCAATTATCTCCAGGATAGAAGACTCTGTGGAACTGGTTTAAGGTAATTGTATCAACCATTGTGTAAGGTAACTGCATCAACCATTGTGTAAGGTAATTGCATCACCCATTGTGTAAGGTAATTGCATCAGGCAGAGGGGAGTATTTTGTGTGGGAGTGTCTGAGAGTATTGTATGTGTTTATTGGTTGTTTTACAAAACCCTGTGGGTGGTACTAATGTGTAAAAATGTGTATATAAGAACAATAAACCCACAGCTCTTGCTGATATCTGTTTGAGCCTCACCATGGAGCTTTGACTCATGCTTGGGGGGAGGGGAAATTTACTGTATGCTGTTCCTCTGAAAGGGAAGAGCTACTAAACGGCGGTTTAACCCTTTTATGCTTGGGGGTGCCGTTACAATAATTTTTAGCCTTACAATCCTAATTTGGTATTACAGTATAATATTTTACAACGATATATACAATATGAACAAAATGACATCTCTCAAGCACCTATGTCCCTCTTTAATAATCTAATAAAAATGGTATATTACCCCTATATATAATATCAATGAGCTGTGACCCAAAAAGTATCAGTATTCTTGGGCAAAAAAAATATTGCAAAAAAAGGTATAAGGTCTCAAAGATATAAGGTCTCAGATGTTAGAAAAAAAATCTGCAAAGGGCTTTAACATAGAGATACATACATATACATGTCTAAATATGTGTGTATATATATATATATATATTTATGTCTATATGTGTGTACATATGTATTTATATGTGTATATATGTATTTACAGACATACTGTATATACACATCGTAATTATATCATATTATTTAGTTAAAATTTATATACTCCATCCCCAATATATTGTGTATGGAGTGACGGGGAGATAATACAGATGCACTATTATACTTCATCTTGAGCGTTCTTGGGATACTATTACTGACACGCTATTTATACAAGTTGTTTTAACTCTGGACGGCATATTTGCACGTTGTCACAGACTGCATAATTGTACTAGCATATACAGAGCAGAGTGCTGCAGCCCTCTTTTGCCTTTTGATATCATTAAGATCGCAAATAAAATATATGCACGCAATGTAATTAAATGCAAGAAATTGGGAAGGAGATTTTTTTTTGCCATGGAATATGATATATGCTTTTATGAGCAAAGTAATTGCTTGTGATGTAATCAGACATACACGCCTAGATTTAGAGTTTTGTCGGTAAAGACCCGCGTGGCTATCGCTGCACGATATCCCCATAGGAAACAATGGGGCTGAGCTGGCCAAAAAAAAAAAAATGGGGCTTCTAACGCAGCCCCATTGTTTCCTATAGGGAAACACTTTCTAAGTCTACACCTAACACCCTAACATGAACCCCAAGTCTAAACACCCCTTACCTTACACTTATTAACTCCTAATCTGCCAACCCCAACATAACCAACCCCTGCATTATATTATTAACCCCTAATCTGCCGCTCCAGACACCGAAGCCACCTACATTATAGCTATGAACCCCTAATCTGCTGCCCCTAACACCGCCGACACCTACATTATATTTATTAACCCCTAATCTGCCTCCCCCAATGTCGCCCCACCTAACTACACTTATTAACCCCTAATCTGATGACCGGACATCGCCGCCACTATAATAAATGTATTAACCCCTAAACCGACGAACTCCCGCCTCGCAAACACTATATAAAAATTATTAACCCCTAATCTGCCATCCCTAACATCACCGCTACTATAATAAAGTTATTAACCCCTAAACCTAAGTCTAACCCTAACACCCCCATAAGTTAAATATAATTTAAATAAAACAAAATAATATTCCTATAATTAAATAAATTAATCCTATTTAAAACTAAATACAACCCCCCCAAACATTTAAACCAACCACCCACATACCCCTACTCTAACCCACCCAATCCCCCCTTAAAAAAACCTAACACTAACCCCCTGAAGATCTCCCTACCTTGAGCCGTCTTCACCCAGCCGAGCTGAATTCTTCATCCAATCCGGGCTATGTGGTCCTCCATCCGGGCGAAGTCTTGATCCAAGCGGCAAAGAAGAGGTCCTCCAGCAAAGTCTTCATCCAAGCAGCAAAGAAGAGGTCCTCCATCTGGGCTAGTCTTGATCCAATCGGCAAAGAAGAGGTCCTCCATCCGGCGATGTCTTCCTCCAAGCGGCATCTTCTATCTTCTTTCTTCCGGCTCCATCTTCAGACTGCCGACGCGGAACATCGACCTTCCCCGACGGACTAACGACGAATGACGGTTCCTTTAAGGGATGTCATCCAAGATGGCGTCCCTCGAATTCGGATTGGCTGATCGGAACAGCCAATAGAATGCGAGCTCAATCCGATTGGCTGATTGGATCAGCCAATCGGATTGAACTTCAATCTGATTGGCTGATTGAATCAGCCAATCAGATTTTTCCTACCGTAATTCCGATTGGCTGATAGAATCCTATCAGCCAATCAGAATTCGAGGGACACCATCTTGGATCACGTCCCTTAAAGGAACCGTCATTCGTCGTTAATCTGTCGGCGAAGCCAATAGAATGCGAGCTCAATCCGATTGGCTGATTGGATCAGCCAATCGGATTGAACTTCAATCTGATTGGCTGATTGAATCAGCCAATCAGATTTTTCCTACCTTAATTCCGATTGGCTGATAGAATCCTATCAGCCAATCGGAATTCGAGGGACACCATCTTGGATTACGTCCCTTAAAGAAACCGTCATTCGTCCATCGGGGAAGGTGGATGTTCCGCGTCGGTGGTCTGAAGATGGAGCCGGAAGAAAGAAGATAGAAGATGCCGCTTGGAGGAAGACATCGCCCGGATGGAGGACCTCTTCTTTGCCGCTTGGATCAAGACTTAGCCCGGATTAAGGACCTCTTCTTTGCCGCTTGGATCAAGACTTCGCCCGGATGGAGGACCACATCGCCCGGATTGGATGAAGAATTCGGCTCGGCTGGGTGAAGACGGCTCAAGGTAGGGAGATCTTTAGGGGGTTAGTGCTAGTTTTTTTTTAAGGGGGGTTTGGGTGGGTTAGAGTAGGGGTATGTGGGTGGTGGGTTTTAATGTTCGGGGGGGGTTGTAGTTTTTTTACAGGTAAAAGAGCTGATTACTTTGGGGCAATGCCCCGCAAAAAGCCCTTTTAAGGGCTGGTAAAAGAGCTGATAACTTTGTAATTTAGAATAGGGTAGGGCATTTTTTTATTTTGGGGGGCTTTATTATTTTATTAGGGGGCTTAGATTAGGTGTAATTAGTTTAAACTTCTTGAAATTTTTTATTTATTTTCTGTAATTTAGTGTTGTTTTTTTTTGTACTATAGTTTAGTTTATTTAATTAAATGTAATTGTAGGTAATTGTAGTTAATTTATTTAATTAATTTTATTATAGTGTAGTGTTAGGTTTAATTGTAACTTAGGTTAAGATTTATTTTACAGGTAATTTTTTAATTATTCTAACTAGGTAGCTATTAAATAGTTAATAACTATTTAATAGCTATTGTACCTAGTTAAAATAAATACAAAGTTGCCTGTAAAATAAATATAAATCCTAAAATATCTACAATGTAACTATTAGTTATATTGTAGCTATATTAGGGTTTATATGATAGGTAAGTATTTAGTTTTAAATAGGAATAATTTATTTAATTATAGGAATATTATTTTGTTTTATTCAAATTATATTTAACTTAGGGGGTGTTAGGGTTAGGGTTAGACTTAGGTTTAGGGGTTATTACATTTAATATAGTAGTGGTGACGTTGGGGGCGGGAGATTAGGGGTTAATAATTGAAGGTAGGTGGCGGCGATGTTTGGGAGGGAAGATTAGGGGTCAATAAAATTTATTATAGTGTTTGCGAGGTGGGAGTGCGGCGGGTTTAGGGGTTAATACATTTATTATAGTGGCGGTGATGTCCGGTCGGCAGATTAGGGGTTAATACTTGTAGTTAGGTGGCGGCGATGTTGGGGGGGCAGATTAGGGGTTAATAAATATAATGTAGGTGTCAGCGATGTTAGGGGCAGCAGATTAGGGGTTCATAGAGATAATGTAGGTGGCGGCGGTGTCCGGTCGGCAGATTAGGGGTTAAAAGTTATTATAATAGTGTTTGTGATGTGGGGGGCCTCGGTTTAGGGGTACATAGGTAGTTTATGGGTGTTAGTGTACTTTATAGCACAGTAGTTAGGAGCTTTATATTCCGGCGTTAACCCATAAAGCTCTTAACTACTGACTTTTTTTGGCGGTAGGAGTCTTGTCGGTAGAGGGTCTACCGCTCACTTCTTCCAAGACTCATAATACCGGCGTTAGGCAAATCCCATAGAAAAGATAGGATACGCAATTGACATAAGGGGATCTGCGGTAGCCAAAATTGGCGGAAGAAAAGTGAGCGGTAGTCCTTTACCTACATGACTCTAAATACCAGCGGGCGGTAAAAAGCAGCGTTAAGACCCCTTAACGCTGCTTTTGATGGCTAACGCCAAACTCTAAATCTAGGCCATAGTTTGTAATGTATGTGATGTCTGATGCTATCTAAAAGATACAGATGTGATAGAGTTTGATTTCTTTTTTTTAGTTTTTGGTGCATTTGCATGAGAACTTTAGCTAATCAAATGCCATATATGTAATCTTTACCATTAAAAAGGTATATGTGTAACTTAAAAAATCTATTCATGAAATGGGTTAAATCTGAGTCTATAATAAGGTTTCTATTACAAAGTTATGCCAGCCTATTGGGATGAACTCTTTTTTATGGCAATTCCAATGAACATCCAATCAGTGTGTGTGCACCTTTTTTTTTTTTTTTTTTTTTTTTTGAGCTTTGGCTCTCTGAGTCTTAAGTGGCTCTTTGATTAAAAGTGGCGGATTTACTCACTGGAGTTCATTTACATCCACACTGCTTCTAATGCTACTTCATCTCATCTCTCTACAGGTAATGGGGCCTAGTTATCAAGCCGTCAACCTCAAATACGCTGGAATTCCGCAGCGTATTTGTGGCGAGGCTGATTCGCCTTAGTTATCAAAGGCTTCAGACCGGCAAAAGTAGAATTTTGTGACGTAAACTTCGATCCACCGGACTCCGTCCGACACAGATCGATTCTTACGTCACTCCAGATGTTCCGCACACAAGTGTGGCACAATCTCACTACTTTTGCTAGTTATCAAAAAACTAGCAGGTACGCTCGGCACTTTTACGGCCCAGCATACCTGGTTTTCAAACCGCCAGCCTGGAGGCGGCGGATCCCATAGGAATCAATGGGAGTCTGACCATAGCGAAAGTACAAGTTCGCTGCTGCCAGATATCCCATTCATTCCTATGGGAGCTGTCTACACCTAACACCCTAATGTACCCCGAGTCTAAACACCACTAATCTGCCCCCCTACACCGCCGCAACTAAATAAAGTTATTCCCACCTAAACCGCCGCTCCCAGGGCCCACCGCAAGCTACTCTATCCCTATTAACCCCTAAACCGCCGATCCCGGAGCCCACCGCCACCTACATTATACCTATTAACCCCTATCCTGCCCCCCCTATACCGCCGCCCTCTGTAATAAAGTTATTAACCCCTATCCTGCTGATCCCCCACCTCGCCGCAAATAAAAAAATAGTTTAACCCCTAAACTGCCGCTCCCTGAACCCGCCGCAACCTATATTAAATTTATTAACCCCTATCCTGCCCCCCCTACACCGTCGCCACCTATAATAAATTTATTAACCCCTATCCTGCCCCCCCTACACTGTCGCCACCTATATTAAATTTATTAACCCCTATCCTGCCCCCCCCTACACCGTCGCCACCTATAATAAATTTATTAACCCCTATCCTGCCCCCCACTACACCGCCGCCCCTGTAATAAAATTATTAACCCCTAAACCTAAGTCTAACACTAACCCTAACACCCCCCCCAACTTAAATATTAATTAAATAAATCTAAATAATATTTCTATTATTAACTAAGTTAATCCTATTTAAAACTAAATACTTACCTATAAAATAAACTCTAATATAGCTACAATATAAATAATAATTATATTGTAGCTATCTTAGGATTTATTTTTATTTGTTGGAACAGCCAATAGAATGCGAGCTCAATCTGATTGGCTGATTGGATCAGCCAATCGGATTGAACTTGAATCTGATTGGCTGATTCCATCAGCCAATCAGATTTTTCCTACCTTAATTCCGATTGGCTGATAGAATCCTATCAGCCAATCGGAATTGAAGGGACGCCATCTTGGATGACGTCCCTTAAAGGAGCCTTCATTCGTCGGTAGTTCGTCGGGAAAGGAGGATGTTCTGTGTCGGCGGGATGAAGATTCAAGACCCGGCTTCGACGATGACCTCGCCCGGATAGAAGACTTCTTCAGCGCCTCTTGGAAGATGACCTCGCCCGGATGGAAGATTTCTTCAGCGCCGCTTGGAGGATCACTTCATCGGATGGAAGATTTCTTCAGCGCCCCTTGGAGGATAACTTCTGCCGGTCCGGATGTCCTCTTCAGTTCCATCGGTGGCTCGGCTGAGTGAAGACAACTAAAGGTAGGATGATCTTCAGGGGATTAGTGTTAGGTTATTTTAAGGGGGGTTTGGGTTAGATTAGGGGTATGGGTGGTGGGTTTTAATGTTGGGGGGGTTGTATTTTTATTTTACAGGCAAAAGAGCTGAACTTTGGGGCATGCCCCCACAAAAGGCCCTTTTAAGGGCTGGTAAGGTAAAACAGCTTTGAACTTTTTTAATGTAGAATAGGGTAGGGCATTTTTTTATTTTGGGGGGGTTTGTTATTTTATTAGGGGGCTTAGATTAGGTGTAAGTAGCTTAAAATTGTTGTAATATGTTTTTAAATGTTTGTAACTTTTTTTTTATTTTTTGTAACTTAGCTTTTTTTATTTTTTGTACTTTAGTTAGTTTATGTAATTGTATTTAATTGTAGTTATTTGTAGGTAGTTTAATTAATTCATTTAATGATAGTGTAGTGTTAGGTTTAATTGTAACTTAGGTTAGGATTTATTTTACAGGTAATTTTGTATTTCTTTTAGCAAGGTAGTTATTAAATAGTTAATAACTATTTAATAACTATTCTAACTAGCTAAAATAAATACAAAGTTACCTGCAAAATAAATATAAATCCTAAAATAGCTACAATGTAATTATGAATTACATTGTAGCTATCTTAGGGTTTATTTTACAGGTAAGTATTTAGTTTTAAATAGGAATAATTTATTAAAGTATAGTGTAGTGTTAGGTGTAATTGTAACTTAGGTTAGGATTTATTTTACAGGTAAATTTCTCTTTATTTTAGCTAGGTAAGCTATTAAATAGTTAATAACTATTTAATAGCTATTGTACCTAGTTAAAATAAATTGAAAGGTACCTGTAAAATAAAAATAAATCCTAAGATAGCTACAATATAATTATTATTTATATTGTAGCTATATTAGAGTTTATTTTATAGGTAAGTATTTAGTTTTAAATAGGATTAACTTAGTTAATAATAGAAATATTATTTAGATTTATTTAATTAATATTTAAGTTAGGGGGGGTGTTAGGGTTAGTGTTAGACTTAGGTTTAGGGGTTAATAATTTTATTACAGTGGCGGCGGTGTAGTGGGGGGCAGGATAGGGGTTAATAAATTTATTATAGGTGGCGACGGTGTAGGGGGGGCAGGATAGGGGTTAATAAATTTAATATAGGTTGCGGCTGGTTCATGGAGCAGCGGTTTAGGGGTTAAACTATTTTTTTATTTGCGGCGAGGTGCGGGATCAGCAGGATAGGGGTTAATAACTTTATTACAGAGGGCGGCGGTATAGGGGGGCAGGATAGGGGTTACTAGGTATAATGTAGGTGGCAGCGGTGTCCGGGAGCGGCGGTTTAGGGGTTAATACATTTTTAATAGTTGCGGCAGGGTCTAGGAGCGGCGGTTTAGGGGTTAGTAACTTTATTTAGTTGCGGGGGGCTCCGGGGGCGCCGGTATAGGGGGTAGAACAGTGTAGTTTAGTGTGAGTGCTTAGTGACAGGCTAGCAAGAAAGCTGTAAAAAAGCCGAAGAGCAGCGAGATCGGATGTGTGATAACTCTCACAGTCCGCTGCTCATCGCCCCGCGGCTTTTTGACAGCTTTTTTTGATAACTTAGGCGTATTTTTTCAGGTCCGCGGCGGCGAAGGTAGGCGGGCGTATTGGGCCGGCGAAGTCAGAAAAGTTGACGGCTTGATAACTACCCCCCAATGTCTTCTGCCTCTGTCTACCTGGATGCTGTTAAATGTCCCTTTAATTCCTGTTTGAGTCTCTGGTAATGTCTTCTGCCTCTGTCTACCTGGCTGCTGTTAAATGTCCCTTTAATTCCTGTTTGAATCTCTGGTAATGTCTTCTGCCTCTGTCTACCTGGCTGCTGTTAAATGTCCCTTTAATTCCTGTTTGAATCTCTGGTAATGTTTTCTCCCTCTGTCTACCTGGCTGCTGTTAAATGTCTCTTTAATTCCTGTTTGAAACTCTGGTAACCATTTGCTCTGTCTCCATATTGTCTACCTGTAATCATTTTATCATATACTTTGTATAATTGTAATGCATCCCTCCCCACCCTCTAATTTGCAAGTGTGTAACTCATTGCTAGCCCAACTTCTTTTAATCAGCTGCACAAGATTATTCCATTACACTCATTACTACATTTTGCAAGCCATAAGCTCATTTGAGCCTCGGCTCTGAGTCTAAAGTGGCTCTTTGATTAAAAGTGGCGGAGTTACTCACTGGAGTTAGAAACTAGAGGTGGAAACTGCAGACCAACTAACAGGTAAACTTACTAACTATACACCTACACAATGCTCTCTATGTCTTTTCTGCTCTCTCTGTCTGTCCTTCTCCTAAAAATCACTGCATGTCCCTACAACAACAATCCACACACTATCCACATCTCACCTTCTCTCATCCCCTATGCTGTCCTCTCATTAACTACTTTGTTTCCTTAGAAACTCTTCCCCCTCTAACTCTCCTGTGTCTAGTCATACGCACTCCTACAAATCTCACTCTCACCTTCTGTCAATCTCACTGCTACTACTGCTTGCTGCTGGTGATGTCTCTCCTAACCCTGGCACAGCAGCAATCACCACACATTTACACGCTCGCTCCGTCTCCCACAGCAAAAATTCTAGGTCACGCAATACCAACAATCTCATCTCCATTAACACACAGCGCCTATCCCCTCTCTTTTCTTGTGCCCTCTGGAATGCTCGCTCTGTCTGTAACAAACTTACAACTGTTCACGACCTGTTTGTTTCCAACACTTTTAACCTTTTTGCAATTACTGAAACCTGGCTATCTCCCCCTGTCACTGCTTCCATTGCTGCTCTCACTCATGGTGGTCTTCACTTTAGCCACACACCTAGGCAAGGTGAGAGACACGGTGGCGGTGTTGGCATCTTACTCTTCCCCTCCTGCTCCTATCAGTACCTATCTCCATTTCCATCTATCTCCTTTTCTTCCTTTGAAGTCCACTGCATCCACCTGTTCTCCCCCTCTCTCAGAGTGGCAGTTATCTATCGCCCCCCTGGACAAACCTCCCAATTCCTTGACATCTTTGCTACCTGGCTTCCTCACTTTCTCTCTACAAATACACCTACCCTAATTCTGGGGGACTTCAACATCCCTATTGACAACCTATCTGCCCCTGCTGCCTCTAAGCTTCTCTCACTCACTAACTCCTTCGGCCTCTAACAATCCACCCTATTTCCTACCCACCATGATGGACACTCGATTGATCTAGTATTCTCCTATCTCTGCTCTCTCTCTGATGTTGCCTGTCGACCATTTCCCATCTCAGACCACCATCTGCTCACCTTTAATCCCCATATAGATGCTAAACCTACTTCCCCCTCTCGACCCCGCACCAGTAGAAATCTGCACACTGTGGACCCTCCACAACGCTCCAATCTTATTCATATATGCCTCTCCCACACTTCCACAATATCCTGCCCTGACCTTGCTATAACCCACTATAACAATACTCTCTCTGCTGTACTTGACACTCTCGCTCCACCCCAACTTTGCAAAGCCCCACATAGTCAGCTCCAGTCCTGGCACTCCCAACAAACACGCCACCTACAAAAATGCTCACGCACTGCTGAACGTGCCTGGAGGAAATCCCGCTCTGAACCTGATTTCCTGCACTATAAGTTCATTCTTTACTCTTATATCTCTGCCCTTCGCTTAGCTAAGCAAACATACTTCCCTTCTCTTATATCCACTCACTCTTCAAACCCTAAAAGACTCTTCTCCATGTTCAACTCTCTCCTCTATTCACCTGCACCACCCCCATCATCTGCATTCAGTGCTCAAGACCTTGCTGACTATTTTTTCAATAAAACACTTGCCATCCGAAGAAACATCCCAACACAAACCTGCAATCTCCCAACTTCCCTCCCAGTCACCCCCTCTGCCACTCTCTGCACACTCCTCCCAACCACTGAGAGTGAAGTGGCTTCCCTTTTGTCTTCCTCACACCTCACTACCTGCCCACTTGACCCTATTCCTTCACATCTAATTCCCCCTCTGTCTCCCACCCTCACTCCGGCTCTTACTCACATATTCAACCTATCCCTTTCTACCAGCTCATTCCCTGCCTCCTTCAAACATGCAAAGGTCACCTCCATCCTCAAAAATCCCTTCCTTGACCCTAACTCCCCTGCAAACTACTGCCCCATATCACTGCTCCCGCTAGCTTCAAAATTCCTTGAAAAACTAGTTTTCGATCGCCTAACCCAATTCCTGTCCTCCAACTCATTGCTCGACCCCCTGCAATCTGGCTTCCGTCCCCAACACTCAACTGAGACTGCCCTCACCAAGGTTACTAACGATCTCCTTTCTGCTAAAAACAAAGGCTACTACTCTATACTCATCTTACTTGACCTCTCTGCTGCCTTTGACACTGTTGACCATTCCCTTCTCCTACGGACTCTCAGCTCTCTTGGGGACCGTGACACTGCCCTCTCCTGGATCCACTCCTATCTCTCTAACAGATCCTTCTCCGTCTCTTTTGCTGGTGACTCCTCCTCTCTTTTGCCTCTGTCTGTTGGAGTACCTCAAGGCTCTGTCCTGGGTCTTCTACTCTTCTGTATTTACACTTCTTCACTGGGTAAACTTATCAACAGCTATGGCTTCAGCTATCATCTCTATGCTGATGATACCCAGATCTACCTTTCCACCCCTGCACTCTCTCCTTCTGTCAATTCTCATATCAGCGATTGCTTATCTGGCATTTCCTCCTGGATGGCCTCTCACCACCTAAGAATCAACATGTCCAAGACCGAACTACTTCTAATTCCCCCCTCTAACTCTACTCCAGTTTCCAATTTTTCTATCACTGTTGACGGCACCACTATCTCCCCATCACCCTAAGTCCGCTGCCTCGGAGTCACGCTTGACTCAAATCTGTCCTTCATTCCCCACATCCAATTGCTCTCTTCATCCTGCCGCAACCACCTACGCAATATCTCCAAAATTCATCCATTTCTAAGTGCTGAAACTATTAAACAGCTAATCCACTCCCTGGTAATTTCCCGACTTGACTACTGTAACAACTTACTAACTGGCCTCCCTCTCTCCCCTCCAATCCATCCTAAATGCATCTGCCAGGCTAATCCACCTCTCTCGATGCTCTGTTTCTGCTGCACCTCTCTGTGAGTCCCTTCACTGGCTCCTCATTCACAACAGAGTTAAATTCAAAATTCTCACCCTGACCTACAAAGCCCTCACCAATGCTGCCCCACCCTACCTGTCCTCACTTATCAACAAATATACTCCTGCCTGCCCCTAAGATCCAACAATGACCTGCTTCTTGCGTCCTCTACCATCACCTCCTCTCATGCTAGACTACAGGACTTCTCTCGTGCTGCACCAACCCTCTGGAACGCACTTCCTCGTGCTGTCAGACTTGCCCCTAACCTCTCCTCCTTTAAATGTTCCCTAAAGACCTTTCTGTTCAGGGAAGCTTATCACCCGACTTACTAACAAACTAACTTCACTTAACTAACAGTTGCCCTCTATCTCCTCACTAATATCATTCTCACCTTTGCAGTCCCCACCTCCTGTTTCCCATCCTCCTATCCATCTAGATTGTAAGTTCCCACGAGAATAGGGCCCTCAATTCCCCCTGTATTTTGTGTGTAAAATTGTGTCTTTTATTGTATTGTTTCTCCATTGTACTGTTATCCTTGTACCCATGGGCAGCACTGCGAAATCTGTTGGCGCTTTATAAATAAAGAATAATAATAAAAATGACACTCTTAAAGTCAAGCCCTTAGGAAGCTTATGTAGAGAATGGTTGGGATTGCTCTCTATGTCACAGCCCAGCCAAAAGAGGTGGGAGGGAGGTGGAGGAACAGAAGATACCAAGTAGGATTATAGATGTAGTATTACAAAATATATATAAACTAAATAAAATAAGTTCTTGTTTGTACACTAATATTTTTTCATTGCAACATTCTTAAAGTCTTAATTTTACCATCACTTTAACAAGCATTTTTTTTGCTATTCAATATAAACATAGCTATATTTTTTATATTTTTATTCTATTTGTAATATGTAGTGCTTTCCATATATTTCCTAACAGTCTTTAATTAATTTTGGAAGTTATTTGACCAGTATGATGAACAACAAGCACTTGGCTACTCAATGAGGACCCTTCAGTCTTCAGCTTTTTACTCCCATAAGTCTTCTGCAAACACAGTTTAATTTCCTTCACCCGTAGCCCATATATAATTGGGTTGACTGCAGCAGGAAACAAGAAGTAAATTGCACCCACCAGATTTTGTATATCAAGGAAAACAGAACTGCCCATCCTGTAGACCATGGAAGAGATAAATCCACAGGTATAAATTAACATGGCCACAATGACGTGTGTGCAACATGTGTGCAGAGCCTTCTGTCTGGATTTTCCTATTATAATTTTCATGGCTGAATGAAGAATTTGTAGGTAAGAAACAAAGAGAAAGCTTCCGTCGATCACAGTGATGAGGATTCGTACGATGAGTCCAATGATGTGTGTTTTTGTGATATCTCCACACCCCAGATTCAGAAGGCCCATGTTCTCACAATCAAAGTGAGTGATGATGTTGGAATTACAGTAGTGGACTCTGGAAACTGATATCACTATTGGAGAAACAAGGATCACAGAGCGAAATGCACTAATGATAAACTTTACAAGAAAATGTTTGGTCATTATATCATGGTAGCACAGTGGTATGCATATTGCCACATACCTATCCAAAGCCAAGAAAATAACCACACTGGACTCGAACATGACTGTGAAATATATAAAGTACTTTTGTACCAGGCAGCTATTTAAGGAAATTTGGTTCAAGTAAAAAGCCAAACCCAAGAGAAACTTTGGCATTACCGCGGTAGTACAGGAGATATTGACCACAAACAAGAGAGAGATTAGTGAATACATCAGGGGCTGGAGAGTTTTTTCTACCCATATCCTGTAAACGATGATTGAGTTTCCAGAGAGGATAACCACATATATAGAGAAAAACGGGAAAATTAGGAGATGTCTAGAATCAGAGAATCCTGGAAATCCAAACAAAATAAATTGCGTGTGGGAAAAGCTAAAGTTATTTTTTAAATTCTTTGTTTCCATCTTAGATTTAGGCAGTTACCAGCAAGCTTCAGGGGAAATGAAAAATACAATAAATAAAAATGATACATTAATAAAAGAGATTTCAGGCATATGCAATAATTCTCTACTATATATTTCATATACATCTAATATACATTATTTTATATATATTTACTGTCCAGGTCTAAAGTAAGCCCCCTCTGATAAAGTCCTCTGTTTTGTTTGTGTTTTCTTTCCTAAGATATGGTGAGTCCAGGGCATCATCAATTACTGTTGGGAATACCACTCCTGGCTAGCAGGAGGAGGCAAAGAGCACCAGAGCCAATCAGTTAAGTATCACTTCCCTTACCCACAACCCCCAGTCATTCTCTTTGCCTTCGGTGCAAGGAGGAGGTGAAGTTTTTGGTGTCTGATTTTTTCTCTTCAATCAAGATTTTATTATCTTTAAAGCCAGAGTAGGTTTGCTCTGATCTAGGTCTAGCCGTACTCCACGTTAGTCTCTTCAGTAGGGCAATGGTGGCTTTTAAGCAGTTAGAAACTTGTGGGGTGGTCCTCACTGTGTTTTTCTTATAAATTGCTGCCCTTGTAAAGAAAGTTTGAGTAGGTTTACTCTGATCTTTCTTTTTACACAGATCTCTGTGAGGAGTGGCTTCCTCTCATACCGGGTGAGCTGTCCTCCTGCCGGACAGCTAGAAGTGCAGGTAAGTGACATTTTTCCCCCCAGGAAAGGATCTCTGTCACTTAAAATAAATAAATAAAAAAAAAAGATTTTTTTTTTTATTGGCACATTACTGGGACTTTAATCCTACCTGCCAGTGGAGGCAGGTAGGCGCCTCAGCTAGTCACTGAAGTGTAGAGGTCTGAGAGTTTTTCTGTTTAATTGCAGTAAACATTAAGAATTTTTTCTCCTAAATGTTTCAAAATTTAAAACAATCTTTTGGAGTGTTTATGAGGCACAGACTGTTTGGAGTTTGCTTGTTTGGGAGTTATTTTTAAAGGGACAATACTTAAATAAATCTTTTAGTGAGATAATTAAGTTTTTATTTCCACTATGGATCAGGATTTTGTTCCTTTAGTTAATTGCAAGCTTTGTCTTGATAACCAAATTGAACCTCCCTTGCCTTTTTGTTCCTCATGCATTGACTCTGTTGCATAAAGATAAACTTTTTGATTCTGAGCCACCACTCTCTTAGCTTGATGCTGTTCAGACTATGTCACAGTCTTCTCCTCAAATGTCCCAAGCCTCAGAGGCATCACATGCAGTGCCTTGCAGTTCCTCTCAATCTCCAGGAGTTTATTTGCAAGCAGAAATTGCTGCCCATGTGTCTGCTGCGGTATCTGAGGCATTAGCTGCTATTCCCATCCTTCAGGGTAAACACAAGAGGAAAATTAGAGATTCAGAATGTAAGGTTTCTGATTCAGTTATCGCTTATCAGGTTGTTCTTTCTCATGTCTAAAGAGGAAGATACTTCTGTAGCCTCTGAGGGTGAAATCTCAGATTCAGACAATGTTATTTCTTCTTCTGATGCTGAAGTGGTTTCCTTCAGATTTAAGCTTGAATTTTGTTAAAGGAGATTTTGGCTACTTTGTACGACTCCGATACTTCTGTTGCAGTCAACCCTAAGAAATCTAGTAAACTTAATAAATACTTTGATATTCCTTCCTCTGTAGAGGTGTTTCCTGTGCCAGATCGTGCTACAGAAATTATTGCACAGGAATGGGAGAGACCTGGAATTCCTTTTTCTCTGTCTCCTGTTTTAAAAAAGATGTTTCCTGTGGCTAAATCCATTAAGGAGTCATGGCAAATGGTGCCCAAAGTGTAAGGGGTGATTTCGACTTTGGCTAAGAGAACTGCTATTCTTATTGAAGATAGCTGCTCTTTCAAGGATCCTATGGATAAAAAGCTGGAGGCCTATTTGTGTGTGTTGCCAGCATGACGAGTGCAGCAGCCTATTGGTTTGACGCATTGTCTGAGTCTCTTGAGGCAGATATTTCCTTGGAGGAGATCCAAGACAGGATTAAGCCTCTTTTTGCTAAACATGTGCCTTTCACAGAGAAGAACTTTCCTGTAGCATATCAGTCTGATCCTGACTTCACAGTACAGTCCAGCCCCGAAATACCAGGCAATCCCTCTCTGAACAAGAGAAACAGCAAAACTCCAGACGTACGTTTCTGCCTATTGTGGGCCTCGTCAATGAGGTGCAGCCATAACCCTCTAGGCACACTGAGCAACGGGTCCACGTCTGGATTCCTGCATCACACTTAGGGAGACTTCCCCAAGTGTCATAATTTGCATAAATTAAAAGAGAGAAGCGCTCAACCAGGGAACGAACAATAGCATAATAGCTTGTTCTATGGCTAGTTACCACCCTAGAAGCAGCCTCTTTTTGCTCAACATGTGCCTTTCACATAGAAGAACTTTTCTGTAGCATATCAGTCTGATCCTGACTTAACAGTGCAATCCAGCCCCGAAATACCAGGCAATCCCTCTCTGAACAAGGGAAACGGCAAAACCCCAGATGTATGTTTCAGCTTAGTGTGGGCTTCGTCAGTGAGGTGCAGCCATAACCCTCTAGGCACACTGAGCAACGGGTCCACATATGGATTCCCACATCACACTTAGGGAGACTTCCCCAAGTGTCATAATTTGCATAAATTAAAAGAGAGAAGCGCTCAACCTGGGAACGAACAATGGCATAATAGCTTGTTCTATGGCTAGTTACCACCCTAGAAATGTACGTCTGGGGTTTTGCTGTTTCTCTCATTCAGAGAGGGATTGCCTGGTATTTCAGGGCTGGACTGTTCTGTGAGGTCAGGATCAGACTGATATGCTTCAGGAAAGTTCTTCTCTGTGAAAGGACATGTTGAGCAAAAAGAGGCTGCTTCTTGGGTGGTAACTAGCCATAGAACAAGCTATTATGCTATTGTTCATTCTCAGGTTGAGCGCTTCTCTCTTTTTATTTATGCAAATTATGACACTTAGGGAAGTCTCCCTAAGTTTGATGCGGGAATCCAGACGTGGACCCGTTGCTCAGTGTGCCTAGAGGGATATGGCTGCCCCTCATTAACGAGGCCCACAATAGGCTGAAACGTACGTCTGGGGTTTTGCTGTTTCTCTTGTTCAGAGAAGGATTACCTGGTATTTCGGGGCTGGACTGTACTGTGAAGTCAGGATCAGACTGATATGCTTCAGGAAAGTTCTTCTCTGTGAAAGGCACATGTTGAGCAAAAAGAGGCTGCTTCTTGGGGGGTAACTAGCCATAGAACAAGCTGTTATGCTATTGTTCGTTCTCAGGTTGAGCGCGTCTCTCTTTTTATTTATGCAAATTATGACACTTAGGGAAGTCTCCCTAAGTGTGATGTGGGAATCCAGACGTGGAGCCATTGCTCAGTGTGCCTAGAAGGATATGGCTGCACCTCACTGACGAGGCCCACAATAGGCCTAAACGTACGTCTGGAGTTTTTCTGTTTCTCTTGTTCAGAGAGGGATTGCCTGGTATTTCGGGGCTGGACTGTACTGTGAAGTCAGGATCAGACTGATATGCTTCAGGAAAGTTCTTCTCTGTGAAAGGCACATGCTGTAATGATCCTGTCACAAGTAAGATCAAATGTATAAAGGTATGCCAGACAATAAATTGTTTAACGGTGTGGAACACAACTGCAGGTTAATTTTATAATATAAGTGTTTGTTTCACCTTATTTTATGTAATCCATTAATTTGGAATGGACTCCAGTTATATGGTGATGTTTTGATTAGATAGATCAGAGAGATATATAGTATTACGTATCCAAATAATAGATGTAATACCGTAGTAACAAATGCTTTCACACAGTGTATTTTGTCCCAAGATGTCTTATATGCTGAGACTGCACGCTAACAAACCCCACAGTTCATAATCAGGCATTAGACAGTAATGAGCTTCAACACGTCCTTAATGTAAGTCTTATGTTAGATATCCTCTCCGGTAAAGTAACAGTCTATTGTGCAGTGATAATCAACATACGGTAAGAGTACCTGTTTGCAATTCCTGTAGTTTAGGAGTCTTGGAAGTAAGCTCCGTGGAGTTGATAACGCTGTCAGCCGTCTTCGGTAGCTACCGGAAGTGACGTCAGGGTAAGTTGGAATCCCTGTCAGCGGCGTCTGTGTAAGCTTACAATGTGAGTCAGTTTCGAATCTCAGTGAGAAGCCAAAACCAATGAGGAGCTGGTAAAGGTAACGATTGTTTGTTGCAACTTCCAAACTTCAGTGGAGATACGATGTTGCAATTGTGGCAAGAGTATAATAAAAGGCTTCTCTTCTTAGAACATAAACAGAACTTAGAATTATTGTAATCCAAGGCTTAAGCAGTAATGAAATGTAACACTACCAAAATACTAAGCACTGTGTGATAAGTGCACCAAACTTAAATAAGGGGAGGTGTCCAATCAAAGTGTAGTAGGAGAATTAAAGCAACAGTAACATGAGTCCTTACATGACCCCCACTCAAGGGAGCTGTTCCACAGCTGCAGGACGAGGTCGATCTGGGTGTCTACGGTGAAAAATAGCAATCAACCTGGGAGCCTTTAAATTGGAGATTGGTTCCCACGAATCTTCTTCTGCTGAATAATTCTTCCATCGTACCAAGTATTGCAGTACTCCTCTACTGAATCTGGAATCTAAAATGGAATCAACCTCATATTCATCATCATCTAGAACTGGATGGGTTGGAGGCAACAAAGTCCTGTTATCTCTGGTAGTTTTGTAAGGTTTAAGTAAGGACACATGCACGGTGGGGTGTATCTTGATCGTATCAGGTAGTTGTATCCGAATAGCATTTTTGTTAATGATACAAAGTATTGGAAATGGCCCAATGAAAAGACCAGCAAGTTTTTTAGATGGGATTTGTAATTTCAAGTTTTTTGTGGAGAGCCAAACCAAATATCCTACTGCGTAGTTTGGAGGTTCTCGTCTGCGTAAATCATAATACTTTTTCTGGCTTGCTTGAGAGTTTTGTATATTTTGTTGAATGAAAGCGAAGTTTTCCTGAAGGGAATTCAGGAAATCCTCCACTAGAGGGGAATCTGAGGCTTTCTCAGGAGAAAAAGTAATTCGAGGATGGTATGCAAAATTATCATAGAATGGAGTCATTTTTGTAGAGGAATTCATAGAATTATTGTAAGCGAATTCTGCCATGGCTAAAAATTTAATCCAATCATTTTGGTGATAAGCGCAATAACATCTGATAAATTGTTCCAACCATTGGTTGATCCTTTCTGCTTGTCCATTCGTTTGTGGATGGAAAGCAGTGGTGAATCTGTGATCAATCTGAGCTGCTTCACATAATTTTAACCAAAACCGAGAGGTAAACTGACTACCTCTGTCAGTGGTCAGTGTGGGTGGTATTCCATGTAATTTTACAATATTTTCCAGAAATAGATGAGCTGTTTCACTTGCAGTAGGAAGCTTGTGGAAAGGTATAAAATGTGCCATTTTTGTAAAAAATATCAACAACAACAAAGATGGTATTCTGGTTATTGGACGTCGGAAGATCAACTATGAAGTCCATAGACACATGTTGCCAAGGCCTATTGGGTATAGGTAAGGACATTAAAAGTCCATAAGGTGGTCTTCTTTCTGCCTTACATGTGGTGCAAGTAATACAGGACTGTATATATTCATATATGTCAGTCTTCATCTTAGGTCACCAGAAATGTCTCTTTAATTGTTCAAAAGTCCAGTTGACGCCTGGATGTCCAGCAAGAGGTGAATCATGATGTGTTTTTATCAATTCCGACCTGAGGGTAGGGGGAACAAATATTTTCTTTCCGTGGCAATAAATTCCATCAGTCTTCTGAAGACTAGGATGTGGTGGATCTTGCTGGTTATCAGTGTAGGCTTGTAATTGAGTAAATAGAGGTGTAGTGAGACCAACAAAACGTTCTGGAGGAATAATATTCCTTCGGAACTCTTCAGGTTGTGGTTTTTCGTTCTGGCGAGATAAAGCATCTGCTTTTCCATTTTTGGCTGCAGGTCTGTATATGATTTGAAAATTGAATCGATCAAAATAGAGACTCCATCTCACCTGTCTTGCTGATAATGTCTTATTGTTTTGCAAATATTGCAGGTTTTTGTGATCTGTCAGAATAGTAATGGGTACCCTTGTACCTTCAAGGAGATGCCTCCAATGCTCCAAAGATGATCTGATTGCAAGTAATTCTTTATCTCCGATGGAGTAATTTCGTTCTGCTGGAGTCATAACCTTGGAGTAAAACGATATTGGGTGTAATGGGTCGTTTAAGGATTTTTGTTGAGAGAGGATTGCCCCAATGGCGAAATCCGATGAATCAACCTCTAGTGTGTAGGGGTAAGATGGGTTAGGGAATTGTAATATGGGAGCAGTGGTGAATCTTTCTTTTAAAAAAAGAAAAGCTTCATTAGCTGCAGGGGTCCAATGATAAGGTGTTTTCTCTCCTGTAAGACAAGTGAGAGGTTTCACGATTTTAGAGAAGTTCTTAATAAACTTCCTATAGTAATTCGAGAAACCAAGAAAGCGTTGTAATTGTTTCTTAGTTTTTGGCTGTGGCCAATCTGAGACTGCATTGACTTTTTCGGGTTGCATTTGAATTCCTCTAGGGGATATGTTGTAACCTAGGAAGGACACATTGTCAGTGTGAAACATACATTTCTCTGGTTTAGCATATAATTTGTGAGTTCTGAGTCGGGAGAGAATCCATCTGACATGCTTTACGTGTTCCGTTTTGTTTTTTGAATAGATGAGAATGTCATCTAGATAGACAACAACACAAACATCTAGCAGATCCCGGAACACATCATTTATAAAGTGTTGGAATGTGGCGGGCGCGTTGCAAAGGCCAAATGGCATTACAAGATATTCAAATAAACCGTATCTGGTGCGGAATGCGGTTAACCATTCATGACCTTCTTTTATTCTAATAAGATTGTACGCGCCTCTTAAATCCAGTTTGGTAAAGATGGTGGCTTCGGACAACCTCTCAATCATCTCTGGGATCAAAGGTAAAGGGTAGCGATTTTTTATTGTACGTTTATTTAGTTCACGGTAATCTATTATTGGCCTGAGTGACGAATCTTTGTTACGTACAAAAAACATTCCCGCCCCAGCTGGGGAGGTTGATGGGCGGATGAAGCCTTTTTTAAAATTCTCTTCTAAATAACCTTTGAGATGTTCTAATTCGGGGTGACTTAGAGGATACAGGTGACCAACAGGTATACTGGCACCTGGTTGCAGTTGGGTCGGACAATCGTAGGCCCGATGGGGGGGGGGGAGATTTTCAGCTTCAGTCTTACTGAAGACATCGCTGAAATCTTTGTATTCCATAGGTATATCATTCTGGGATGTTATGGTTTGTAACAAAAAGGATTCATGCAGACAAGTTGTTTTGCAATAAGGTGAAAGAAATTTTATTTGGAATGGTGACCAATTAATGGAAGGATTGTGTATATGCAACCATTTTAAACCCAAAATAACATTAAAGTGAGGAGAAAGTAATACATCGAATACCAATGATTCAATATGACCTGATAAATTCACAATAAGAGGAACAGTCTGTTTCGTAATAGGACCGGAAGTGATAGTAGAACCATCTATCACTCTTATGGGAACAGGAGTAGTTTTAATCACCAGCGGAATTTTATTTTTTAAACAGAATTCTTGATCAATAAAATTTCCACATGCTCCCGAATCCACAATGTCATCAGTCATCACCTGGCTTTGGTCCCACTGTAATGAGAGATTGATTAGGCAATAATATGGATTGGATACATTTTGCAAAGAAGAAATATGTGGTTGCAACTTACTTCTTTTGTTTTTAAGGAGGATAGGACACTCTTGTACAACGTGTCCTGGACTCGCACAATACATGCAGAGGTTTTTAACCTTTCTGCGTAACTTCTCTTCTGGACTAATCGGTCCTTTTATAACACCAATCTCCATTGCTTCAGCTATTGGTTTAGGGGTTGAATGAAATACTGGAGTAGAAGAAGAGGACAGAGGTCTAGGTATAGTTTCTGACCAAGTTCTCTCAGCTTTTCTCTCTCTGAGCCTCCGGTCTATCTGAATTGCCAATTTCATAACTCCTTCCAAGGTTTTAGGTATCTCCACTCTAGCGAACTCATCTTTGAGGGATTCAGAAAGTCCTAGTCTAAACTGATTGCGCAAAGCAATAGGATTCCAGAGTGAATCATTGGCAAGCTGTTTGAATTCACTGATATAGTCCTCCACAGGACGTTTCCCTTGTTTAAGAGATCTCATGGAGGTTTCCGCTGTTAATTGCACTTCTGAATCCTGGAACATTTCATCCATAGCTGTGAAGAAGGATTCTAAGGACCCAAGTATGGGGTCATCAGTTTCCAGTAAATTGTCAGCCCAATTTCGGGGTTCGCCTCTAAGTAGAGAAATGGCGGTTAATACTTTAAGTCTTTCTGTGGGGTATGTTCTGGGTTTCATAGTAAAGATTAATTGGCATGCATTTTTAAAATGTCTATAATATTTTCTATTACCAGAAAGCACATCAGGTAGGGGAACTTGGGGTTCCAAAGTCATTTCCAGCTGATTAGATTTTACAGCAATGGAATCTCTAATTACAGATTTTAAGGCTCTGTTTTCAATTTCCACTTCATGTAATCTTTGTGCTAGTTGATCAACCTTTTGGGATAGGTTGTACACAACTTGTGAAATGTCTGCTGGTTCCATTATTAACAGGCTTAGTATTATGTAATGATCCTGTCACAAGTAAGATCAAATGTATAAAGGTATGCCAGACAATAAATTGTTTAACGGTGTGGAACACAACTGCAGGTTAATTTTATAATATAAGTGTTTGTTTCACCTTATTTTATGTAATCCATTAATTTGGAATGGACTCCAGTTATATGGTGATGTTTTGATTAGATAGATCAGAGAGATATATAGTATTACGTATCCAAATAATAAATGTAATACCGTAGTAACAAATGCTTTCACACAGTGTATTTTGCCCCAAGATGTCTTATATGCTGAGACTGCACGCTAACAAACCCCACAATCAGGCATTAGACAGTAATGAGCTTCAACACGTCCTTAATGTAAGTCTTATGTTAGATATCCTCTCCGGTAAAGTAACAGTCTATTGTGCAGTGATAATCAACATACGGTAAGAGTACCTGTTTGCAATTCCTGTAGTTTAGGAGTCTTGGAAGTCAGCTCCGTGGAGTTGATAACGCTGTCAGCAGTCTTCGGTAGCTACCGGAAGTGACGTCAGGGTAAGTTGGAATCCCTGTCAGCGGCGTCTGTGTAAGCTTATGATGTGAGTCAGTTTCGAATCTCAGTGAGAAGCCAAAACCAATGAGGAGCTGGTAAAGGTAACGATTGTTTGTTGCAACTTCCAAACTTCAGTGGAGATACGATGTTGCAATTGTGGCAAGAGTATAATAAAAGGTTTCTCTTCTTAGAACATAAACAGAACTTAGAATTATTGTAATCCAAGGCTTAAGCAGTAATGAAATGTAACACTACCAAAATACTAAGCACTGTGTGATAAGTGCTCCAAACTTAAATAAGGGGAGGTGTCCAATCAAAGTGTAGTAGGAGAATTAAAGCAACAGTAACATGAGTCCTTACACATGCTGAGCAAAAATAGGCTGCTTCATGGGTGGTAACTAGCCATAGAACAAGCTATTATGCTATTGTTTGTTCTCAGGTTGAGCGCTTCTCTCTTTTTATTTATGCAAATTATGACACTTAGGGAAGTCTCCCTAAGTTTGATGTGGGAATCCAGACGTGGACCCGTTGCTCAGTGTGCCTAGAGGGATATGGCTGCACCTCACTGACGAGGCCCACAATAGGCAGAAACGTACGTCTGGAGTTTTGCTGTTTCTCTTGTTCAGAGAGGGATTGCCTGGTATTTCGGGGCTGGACTGTACTGTGAAGTCAGGATCAGACTGATATGCTTCAGGAAAGTTCTTCTCTGTGAAAGGCACATGCTGAGCAAAAAGAGGCTGCTTCTTGGGTGGTAACTAGCCATAGAACAAGCTATTATGCTATTGTTTGTTCTCAGGTTGAGCGCTTCTCTCTTTTTATTTATGCAAATTATGACACTTAGGGAAGTCTCCCTAAGTTTGATGCGGGAATCCAGACGTGAACCCGTTGCTCAGTGTGCCTAGAGGGATTTGGCTGCACCTCACTGACGAGGCCCACAATAGGTCGAAACGTACGTCTGGGGTTTTGCTGTTTCTCTCGTTCAGAGAGGGATTGTCTGGTATTTCGGGCTGGACTGTACTGTGAAGTCAGGATCAGACTGATATGCTTCAGGAAAGTTCTTCTCTGTGAAAGGCACATATTGAGCAAAAAGAGGCTGCTTCTAGGGTGGTAACTAGCCATAGAACAAGCTATTATGCTATTGTTCGTTCCCAGGTTGAGCACTTCTCTCTTTTTATTTATAATAATTAATCTACCCTAACTTTTATAATAAAATTACATTAAACTATAATTAATTAATAATTAATCTAACCTAACTTTTATAATAAAATTACATCAAACAAATTAAATGATCTATATTATATATTTAGAAACCTAACCCTACTCAAATAATTTAAATCTACACTAAAAAATTACTGAGTTACAAAAAACTAGCAACTAAGTTACAAAAAATAACAAACACTAAGTTACACAAAAAAATAAACACCAACGGCTAGTTTACGAGTTTTGCGGTAAGCTGAAAAAGCAGCATTAACATAACAGGTCCTAACGCTGCTTTTTCACTACCGCTGGTATTACGAGTCTTGCAGGTATAGGGGCACCGCACACTTTTTTGACCTTACCACAAACCGACTAACGTAAACTTTGTAAACCCTTTTTCCCATGGGACTTCCATAGCGCCGGTATTACGAGTCTGTCCTGGGAGGCCAAAAAGTGAGCGGTACAGCCTATCACGTCAAGATCTGTAACGCATTTTAAAGTCAGTAGTTATGAGATTTACACTACAACGCTGTAGTATAAAACTCATAACTAAAGTGCTAAAAAGTACACTAACACCCATAAACTACCTATTAACCCCTAAACCGAGGCCCTCCTGCATCGCAAACACTAAAAGAAAATTATTAACCCCTAATCTGTCGCTCCTGACATCGCCGCCACTAGAATAAACATATTAACCCCTAAACCGCCGCACTCCCGCCTTGCAAACACTAGTTAAATAATATTAACCCCTAATCTTCCGCCCCAAACATCGCCGCCACCTACATTATATTTATTAACCCCTAATCTGCCGCCCCAACGTCGCTGCCACTATATTAAATTTATTAACCCCTAAACCTAAGTCTAACCCTTACCCTAACACCCCCTAATTGAAATATAATTTAAATAAATCTAAATAAAATTACTATCATTAACGACATTATTCCTATTTAAAACTAAATACTTACCTATAAAATAAACCCTAAGCTAGCTATAATATAACTAATAGTTACATTGTATCTAGCTTAGGGTTTATTTTAATTTTACAGGCAAGTTTGTATTTATTTTAATTAGGTAGAATAGTTATTAACTATTTAATAACTACCTAGCTAAAATAAATACAAATTTACCTGTGTTGGTAATATACTCACCCTGGACTGAATAACTTTTTCAGACAATGACAGGTTAAAAAGAGGTTTTTTTTATTGATTACACCCTGCAGTATGGAGAGAAACAATACAAAGTTTTCTCTGCGGGGGTCAGTCCCCATCCCAGGTTTTTATACACTACACATGTAGGCTATTTACAGTTTATGATTGGCTAGCTAAAAAAATGCAAGAGTTTTAACAAATATGGTTACAACATAAGTAAATGACAGTTCTACACGGCAGAATTGTAGGTTTTACTGTGTTTGACCATATATCAAGAAAGAAAGGCAAAGGTCAGGTATGAACTAGTGTCTACTTTTTATGAGACATTCCCAATGTTTACAATGAGTTGTGTACATACATTCATATATTTTGCCTATCAAGATAACTAGGACTTAAATGTTTACTGATACTAGCTGGAATGCAAGAATTTAAACAAGGATAGAAAAATATTAGATTTAGAAAAAATAAACAGACATACACTCAGAACTAGCTACATTTTATAGCCTCTTAACAAGAGTGGCCTCTCCTAACTAATAATGCCCGCATACAAATTAACCCATTCAGACCTCACAAGGCACTGCAAACAGAAACAGATATTGCTTATTATTTTCAACAGTCCCTCCTCTGATGCTGTTAAACTCTGTGAAAATAGCATCAAACAGCAATATGATTTAGTTGGGTAAACTACATCTAAACTGCAGTACAGAGTTGCTGTGGTCATAACAATGGGACACAAGCGGGGCTGGAGCAGCTTCACAGGAGGGCATCAGTCTGCTGGTTGCTGGGCTGACAAGATTACAGAGCTTGTGTAGCATTAGTTTGAGACAGATTACTACGAGAGAAAGAAAAACAATTAGTATGACAAAGATTAGCAAACCTTGCAGTATCTGTACCCCCAATTTACCCAGCCATCCTGGCAGGCCAAAAGTTAAATCAACATCAAAACCATTGAACTTAATGTCATGCACTTTCTCATGTTAACCTGTAATTTAGTAATTCGATCAAGATCATCCTGTACTGCTACACTGGAATCATTAATAAAAACACAGCATTGAGCCCCTATTAAAGAGCATGCTCCGCCCTTAGCAGCTAACATGATTTCTTTCATGTAATTAGCAAGAGTCCATGAGCTAGTGACGTATGGGATATACATTCCTACCAGGAGGGGCAAAGTTTCCCAAACCTTAAAATGCCTATAAATACACCCCTCACCACACCCACAATTCAGTTTTTACAAACTTTGCCTCCGATGGAGGTGGTGAAGTAAGTTTGTGCTAGATTCTACGTTGATATGCGCTCCGCAGCAAGTTGGAGCCCGGTTTTCCTCTCAGCGTGCAGTGAATGTCAGAGGGATGTGAGGAGAGTATTGCCTATTTGAATGCAGTGATCTCCTTCTACGGGGTCTATTTCATAGGTTCTCTGTTATCGGTCGTAGAGATTCATCTCTTACCTCCCTTTTCAGATCGACGATATACTCTTATATATACCATTACCTCTGCTGATTCTCGTTTCAGTACTGGTTTGGCTTTCTACAAACATGTAGATGAGTGTCCTGGGGTAAGTAAATCTTATTTTCTGTGACACTCTAAGCTATGGTTGGGCACTTTATTTATAAAGTTCTAAATATATGTATTCAAACATTTATTTGCCTTGACTCAGAATGTTCAACATTCCTTATTTTTCAGACAGTCAGTTTCATATTTGGGATAAATGCATTTGTTTCAATCATTTTTTCTTACCTTAAAAAAATTTGATTTTTTCCCTGTGGGCTGTTAGGCTCGCGGGGGCAGAAAATGCTTCATTTTATTGCGTCATTCTTGGCGCGGACTTTTTTGGCGCAAAATTTTTTTTCTGTTTCCGGCGTCATACGTGTCGCCGGAAGTTGCGTCATTTTTTGACGTTTTTTTGCGTCAAAGATGTCGGCGTTCCGGATGTGGCGTCATTTTTGGCGCCAAAAGCATTTAGGCGCCAAATAATGTGGGCGTCTTTTTTGGCGCTAAAAAATATGGGCGTCATTTTTGTCTCCACATTATTTAAGTCTCATTATTTATTGCTTCTGGTTGCTAGAAGCTTGTTCACTGGCATTTTTTTCCCATTCCTGAAACTGTCATTTAAGGAATTTGATCAATTTTGCTTTATATGTTGTTTTTTTTTTTTTTTCTTTTACATATTGCAAGATGTTCCACGTTGCAACTGAGTCAGAAGATACTACAGGAAAATCACTGCACAGTGCTGGAGCTACCAAGCTAAGTGTATCTGCTATAAACTTTTGGTATCTGTTTCTCCAGCTGTTATTTGTATTGCATGTCATGTCAAAACTTATTAATGCAGATAAAATTTCCTTTAGTACTGTTACATTACCTGTTGCTGTTCCGTCAACATCTAATTTTCAGAGTGTTCCTGATAACATAAGAGATTTTATTTTTTAAATCCATTAAGAAGGCTATGTCTGTTATTTCTCCTTCTAGTATACATAAAAGTCTTTTAAAACTTCTCTTTTTTCAGATGAATTTTTAAATGAACATCATCATTCTGATACTGATAATGGTTCTTCTGGTTCAGAGGTTTCTGTCTCAGAGGTTGATGCTGATAAATCTTTGTATTTGTTCAAGATGGAATTTATTCGTTCTTTACTTAAAGAAGTGTTATTTGCATTAGAAATAGAGGATTCTGGTCCTCTTGATACTAAATGTAAACGTTTAAATAAGGTTTTTAAATCTCCTGTAGTTATTCCAGAAGTGTTTTATCTCCCTGATGCTATTTCTGAAGTAATTTCCAGGGAATGGAATAATTTGGGTAATTTATTTACTCCTTCTAGACGTTTAAGCAAATTATATCCTGTGCCATCTGACAGATTAGAGTTTTTTGGGACAAAAATCCCTAAGGTTATGGGGCTGTCTCTACTCCTGCTAATGTACTACTATTCCTACGGCAGATAGTACTTAATTTAAGGATCTTTTAGATAGGAAAATTGAATCCTTTCTAAAAAAGCTTCCTTATGTTCAGGTAATCTTCTTAGACCTGCTATATTTTTAGCGGATGTTGCTGCAGCTTCAACTTTTTGGTTAGAAGCTTTAGCGCAACAAGTAACTGATCATAATTTTATAGCATTATTATTATTCTATAACATGCTAATAATTTTATTGGTGATACCATCTTTTGATATCATTAGAGTTGATGTCAGGTATATGTCTCTAGCTATTTTAGCTAGAAAAGCTTTATGGATTAAACTTGGAATGCTGACATGTCTTCTAAGTCAACTTTGCTTTCCCTTTCTTTCCAGGGTAAAAAATCTAAACGTTTAAATAAGGTTTTTAAATCTCCTGTAGTTATTCCAGAAGTGTTTAATCTCCCTGATGCTATTTATGAAGTAATTTCCAGGGAATGGAATAATTTGGGTAATTCTTTTACTCCTTCTAAACGTTTAAGCAATTATATCCTGTGCCATCTGACAGATTAGAGTTTTTTTGGGACAAAATCCCTAAGGTTATGGGGCTGTCTCTACTCCTGCTAAATGTGCTACTATTCCTACGGCAGATAGTAATTCATTTAAGGATCCTTTAGATAGGAAATTTGAATCCTTTCTAAGAAAAGCTTACTTATGTTCAGGTAATCTTCTTAGACCTGCTATATTTTTAGCGGATGTTGCTGCAGCCTCAACTTTTTGGTTAGAAGCTTTAGCGCAACAAGTAACAGATTATAATTTTATAGCATTATTATTATTCTATAACATGCTATTAATTTCATGGGTGATACCATCTTTTGATATCATTAGAGTTGATGTCAGATATATGTCTCTAGCTATTTTAGCTAGAAAAGCTTTATGGTTAACCTTGGAATGCTGATATGTCTTCTAAGTCAACTTTGCTTTCCTTTTCTTTCCAGGGTAATAAATTATTATTTCAACTGTTTCTGGAAGGAAGGGAACTTTTTTACCAAAGGATAAAAAATCTAAGGTAAATTTAGGTCTAATAATCATTTTCGTTCCTTTTCTCACAATAAGGAACAAAAGCCTGATCCTTCATCCTCAGGAGCGGTATCAGTTTGGAAACTATTTCCAGTTTGGAATATATCCAAGCCTTATAGAAACCTATAGCCAGCTCCTAAGTACCTATGAAGGTGCGGCCCTTATTCCAGCTCAGCTGGTATGGGGCAGATTACGTTTTCTTCAAAGAAATTTGAATCAATTCCGTTCTTAATCTCTGGTTTCAGAAACATTGTTTCAGAAAGGTACAGAATTGGCTTCAAGTTAAGGCCTCCTGCTAAGAGATTCTTTTCTTTCCCGTGTCCCAGTTAACACAGCAAAGGCTCAGCATTTCTGAAATGTGTTTCAGATCTAGAGTTGGCTGGAGTATTTATGCCAGTTCCAGTTCTGGAACAGGGGCTGGGGTTTTATTTTATCTCTTCATTGTACCAAAGAAGGTCAATTCCTTCAGACCAGTTCCGGATCTATCATTATTGAATCGTTATGTTAGGATACCAACATTCAAGATGGTTACTGTAGGACTATCCTGCCTTTTGTTTAGCAAGGGCATTATATGTCTACAATAGATTTACAGGATGTGTATCTGCATATTCCGATTCATCCAGATCACTTTTAGTGTCTGAGATTCTCTTTTTAGACAAGCATTACCAGTTTTGTGGCTCTACCGTTTGGCCTAGCCTCAGTTCCAAGAATTTTTTTCAAAGGTTCTCGGTGCCCTTCTTTCTGTAATCAGAGAATAGGGTTTTGGTATTTCCTTATTTGGACGATATCTTGGTACTTGCTCAGTCTTCTCATTTTCGAAGAATCTCATACGAATCGACTTGTGTTGTTTCTTCAAGTTCATGGTTGGAGGATCAATTTACCAATCAGTTCATTGATTCCTCAGACAAGGGTAACCTTTTTAGGTTTCTAGATAAATTCAGTTTCTATGACTCTGTCCTTGTCAGACAAGAGAAGTTTAACATTGATATCAGCTTGTCAAAACCTTCAGTCACAATCATTCCCTTTGGTAGCCTTATGCATGGAAATGTTGGGTCTTAGGACTGCCGCATCAGATGCGATCTCCTTTGCTCGTTTTCACATGCGACCTCTTCAGCTCTGTATGCTGAACCAATGGTGCAGGGATTACTCAAAGATATCTCAATTAATATCTTTAAACCGATTTTACGACACTCTCTGACATGGTGGACAGATCACCATCGTTTAGTTCAGGGGGCTTCTTTGTTCTTCCGACCTGGACTATAATCTCAACAGATGCAAGTTTTACAGGTTGGGGAGCTGTGTGGGGGTATCTGACGGCACAAGGGGTTTGGGAATCTCAGGAGGTGAGATTTCCGATCAATATTTTGGAACTCCGTGCAATTTTCAGAGCTCTTCAGTCTTGGCCTCTTCTGAAGAGAGAGTTGTTCATTTGCTTTCAGATAGACAATGTCACAACTGTGGCATACATCAATCATCAAGGAGGGACTTACAGTCCTCTAGCTATGAAAGAAGTATCTTGAATTTTGGTTTGGGCGGAATCCAGCTCCTGTCTAATCTCTGCGGTTCATATCCCAGGTATGGACAATTGGAAAGCGGATTATCTCAGTCGCCAAACGTTGCATCCGGGCGAATGGTCTCTTCACCCAGAGGTATTTCTTCAGATTGTTCAAATGTGGGAACTTCCAGAAATAGATCTGATGGCTTCTCATCTAAACAAGAAACTTCCCAGGTATCTGTCCAGATCCCGGGATCCTCAGGCGGAGGCAGTGGATGCATTATCACTTCCTTGGAAGTATCATCCTGCCTATATCTTTCCGCCTCTAGTTCTTCTTCCAAGAGTAATCTCCAAGATTCTGAAGGAATGCTCGTTTGTTCTGCTGGTAGCTCCGGCATGGCCTCACAGGTTTTGGTATGCGGATCTTGTCAGGATGGCCTCTTGCCAACCGTGGACTCTTCCGTTAAGACCAGACCTTTTGTCTCAAGGTCCTTTTTTCCATCAGGATCTGAAATCCTTAAATTTAAAGGTATGGAGATTGAACGTTTGATTCTTGGTCAAAGAGGTTTCTCTGACTCTGTGATTAATACTATGTTACAGGCTCGTAAATCTGTATCCAGAGAGATATATTATAGAGTCTGGAAGACTTATATTTCTTGGTGTCTTTCTCATCATTTTTCTTGGCATTCTTTTAGAATACCGAGAATATTACAGTTTCTTCAGGATGGTTTAGATAAGGGTTTGTCCGCAAGTTCCTTGAAAGGTCAAATCTCTGCTCTTTCTGTTCTTTTTCACAGAAAGATTGCTATTCTTCCTGATATTCATTGTTTTGTACAAGCTTTGGTTCGTATAAAGCCTGTCATTAAGTCAATTTCTCCTCCTTGGAGTTTGAATTTGGTTCTGGGGGCTCTTCAAGCTCCTCCATTTGTACCTATGCATTCATTGGATATTAAATTACTTTCTTGGAAAGTTTTGTTCCTTTTGGCCATCTCTTCTGCAAGAAGAGTTTCTGAATTATCTGCTCTTTCTTGTGAGTCTCCTTTTCTGATTTTTCATCAGGATAAGGCGGTGTTGCGAACTTCTTTTGAATTTTTACCTAAGTTGTGAATTCCAACAACATTAGTAGAGACATTGTGGTTCCTTCATTATTTCCTAATCCTAAGAATTCTAAGGAGAAATCATTGCATTCTTTGGATGTTATTAGAGCTTTGAAATATTATGTTGAAGCTACTAAGTCTTTCCGAAAGACTTCTAGTTTATTTGTTATCTTTTCCGGTTTTAGAAAGGCCAGAAAACTTCTGCCATTTCTTTGGCATCTTGGTTGAAATCTTTTTTTCATCTTGCCTTTGTTGAGTCGGGTAAGACTCCGCCTCATAGGATTACAGCTCATTCTACTAGGTCAGTTTTTACTTCCTGGGCGTTTAGGAATGAAGCTTCGGTTGATCAGATTTGCAAAGCGGCAACTTGGTCCTCTTTGCATACTTTTACCAAATTCTACCATTTTGTTGTATTTTCTTCTTCTGAAGCAGTTTTTGGTAGAAAAGTACTTCAGGCAGCGGTTTCAGTTTGAATCTTCTGCTTATGTTTTTCATTAAACTTTATTTTGGGTGTGGATTATTTTCAGCAGGAATTGGCTGTCTTTATTTTATCCCTCCCTCTCTAGTGACTCTTGTGTGGAAAGATCCACATCTTGGGTAGTCATTATCCCATACGTCACTAGCTCATGGACTCTTGCTAATTACATGAAAGAAAACATAATTTATGTAAGAACTTACCTGATAAATTCATTTCTTTCATATTAGCAAGAGTCCATGAGGCCCGCCCTTTTTTGTGGTGGTTATGATTTTTTTGTATAAAGCACAATTATTCCAATTCCTTATTTTCTATGCTTTCGCACTTTTTTCTTATCACCCCACTTCTTGGCTATTCGTTAAACTGAATTGTGGGTGTGGTGAGGGGTGTATTTATAGGCATTTTAAGGTTTGGGAAACTTTGCCCCTCCTGTTAGGAATGTATATCCCATACGTCACTAGCTCATGGACTCTTGCTAATATGAAAGAAATTAATTTATCAGGTAAGTTCTTACATAAATTATGTTATCTAAGGCTTGGCGGTTTTGCAGGGCCACAAGACGTATTTGTTTCTGTTCCTGGTTTAACAACTGTAAAGAATGGTGGGTTGAGCTAAAAATGTCGTCTAATATGTCCAGAGATTTAATTTATACTGCAGTTGGACAGTACCATACCAGGGGAGTATGCCCATGTAAATTCTATCACCTATACCAGTACAGACAGTGAGATCAGAATTATCTGAATTTTTTACCTTGGAACCTGCAATCTCACGTTTATTACGCAAACGCCCTTCAGGTAGGGTTTGTGTGCTATATAGGGCTGGGATAATAACACCTAAGTAACAAGTACCCATCCATGCACATGGCATACTCTTGTAGGCCCAGCGGCAGCATAGAAAAGACCATTGAATTCAAAAAGGCAATACTCTCTTCACATCCCTCTGACATTCACTGCACTCTGAGAGGAAAACCGGGCTTCAGCCTGCTGCGAAGCGCATATCAACGTAGAAATCTAGCACAAACTTACTTCACAACCTCCACGGGAGGTAAAGTTTGTAAAACTGAATTGTGGGTGTGGTGAGGGGTGTATTTATAGGCATTTTAAGGTTTGGGAAACTTTGCCCCTCCTGGTAGGAATGTATATCCCATACGTCACTAGCTCATGGACTCTTGCTAACTACATGAAAGAAAATAAGATGATTATTGGATGTTTGGATGTAATATGCATGTGACATCATGACAATCTAACTGTAATCTTTCCCAATCATGGATGTTATTTCACAATCTGTATTCCTCTAGGGGATCTTTTTCATAGGTTCTCTGTTATCGGTCGTAGAGATTTCTTCTCCTACCTCCCTTTTCAGATTGACGATATACTCTTATATACCATTACCTCTACTGATTCTCGTTTCAGCACTGGTTTGGCTATCTACTATATGTAGATGAGTGTCCTGGGGTAAGTAAATCTTATTTTTTTGTGACACTCTAAGCTATGGTTGGGCACTTTATATGTAAAGTTCTAAATATATGTCTATAAACTTATATTTGCCTTGATTCAGGATAATCAGTATTCCTTTTAAATTCAGACTGTCAGTTTCATTATTTGGGATAATGCATTTCAAATTATTTTTTCTTTACCTTGAAAATTTTCATTTGACCATTTTTTCCTGCGTGCTGTTAGGCTCGCGGGGGCAGAAAATTTTTCTTTTTATGGCGTCATTTTTGGCGCTGACTTTTTTGGCGCAAAAATTTGTCATTTCCGGCGCCGTAGTTGACGCCGGAAGTTGTATTCTGTTAACGTCATTTTTTTGACGCATGCGTATTCAGACATTTTTGTGCGCCAAAAAATGTGGGCGTCGGTTTCGGCGTCAGAGGATGTAGCATCATATTTGGCGCCAAATATATGGGCGTTGTATTTGGCGCCAATAATGTGGGCGTCGTATTTGGCGCCAATAATGTGGGCGTCGTATTTGGCGCCAAAAAATGTGGGCATCTTTTTTGTTCCACTTTTTTCCTCACATTATTTAAACCTCACTTTTTTATTGCTTCTGGTTTCTAGAAGCTTATTATTTTTGTATTCTTTCCCATTCCTGAAACTGTCATTTAAGGAATTTGATAATTTTGATTTAAATTTTGTTTTTTTCTATTACATATTGCAAGATTTCACTGTTCCTGTTTCAAAACGTACTAAGGGATTCCGTTGACTGAGTTCAGTCCTACCAAAGCTAAGTTCATTTATTTTCAATGTTATGAATGTTTATCTTTAGCTATGGTTTGTTATAAGTTTCATGTTAAACTTTTATATGCAGAATCCATTAGTATTTATGCTTTTTATATTGCTATTCTTTTTACATCTTATGTACAAGAAATAATTATATATAATATTATAAGAATATTTTTCTGATTCTATTTTAAAGGCTTTGTCTGACTTCGTGCCTTCTAATAAAATTTTTAGGTCTTTTTCAAACTTCTTTTTTAATTATTGAAGTTTCAAATGACCAACAACATACTAATTTATCCTTCTCTGATGTTTTTTTCTCATTCAGAATTTTCTTCATCAGATATTGACACTAACAAATCTACTTTTTTATTTTTTTATTAAAGTACATTTGTTCTTTGTTGAAAATGTGTTGATTATTTTGGATATTAAGGTAACTAGTTCTTTTTTAAGACTAGCTAACATTTTATTTCTGCTTATTTATTCTTCTGTGTTTTCAGAGGTTTTTTTCCAGTTCCTCATACTAGGGAATGGAATAGGCTGAGAATTTTCTTTTATTCCTTCTTCAAAGGTTTTAAACTATATTCTTTGCCGGCAGTTAAATTCAATTTGGAGGGTTCTCCAATTTATTGGGGCTATCTCTACTCCTACTAATTATGCTATTGTTTCTATAGCAAAATAGTATTTATTTTCCTTTAGATGGTTGTATCTTATTTATGGAAAATTATTTAGTTTCACGTACTTTTCTTGGACCTGTGATTTATTTGGATGATGTTGCAATTGCTTCATTTTTTCTGTTTACTTTAAGATCAAGTATCAGATTATGATTTATTTTAGCATTGTTAAAGGGACAAAATTTACTAGACTAGGCGCTGTTGCATTTGTCTTGTTGTTTTGCATTTATTGATTATGCAAGTCCAGTGTATTGACTGGTCCTTTAACTGGACTATCATGCTAATAATTTCATTTGTGTCTTCATTTTATTGAATATTTTCGCAAATGAGGTTTAATCTATGTCTTTAGCTGTTTTTGTGATTTCTAAAAATCCATATTTCTTTTGTTCTAAGATAATCAATTATTTGTTTTATAATTGGATTCAATTCTTAACTGTTACTCTGGGCTTCAAGATTGAGTTCTAAGACTAAAACTTTAAGCTTATATTAGTTTGGTTGTTCTTATTAAGGAACGAATTCCTGAATTCTTTCCCAAGTAACATGTTTTTAATTGGAAATTTTTCAGTTCAAAATCGGCTCCCTAAAATTGCGATGTACGTGCCGTATTCCAGCTCGGCTGGTAAGGGGCAGGTTAAGACTTTTTTGAAATTTATTTGGTTCTATTCGGTCCAAATTTCTTTGATTTTGGGTACAGAATAAGTTCAGAATAAACCGTCTGTGAGAAGTCTTTTTTCTCTATTATATTCCAGCTATTCCAGTAAGGTCCTATATATTTTGGGTACTGTTGAAGCATGGCTGATCACCCGTGGGGTTCAAGCGCTGCTCAGACCTGGAATCTTCTGGGGTATTTCTTCCAGTTCCATTTTTAGGAACTGGGTTTTGGAGTTTTATTCAAACTATTCTGCCTTTTTTTGGTCAGTGATAGCATTATTTGTTTTCATTAGATACAATAAATGCATATTTTCATCTTTCTGTTTTCATTCAGATTATTTTCTGAGGATGCGGAATCTCATATGATTCACTTTGTTCTTCCAGGACTTAGTTAGAGGATCTTTTTTCAAAAGCTCTTGATTCCTCACACAATTGTCACCTTTTTTAGGTTTCCAGATAGTTTGTGTCACTGTCTTTGTCTCTATCAGACAAGGGACAATTTTATTGGGTGCCGTCTGTCGGTACCTTTAGTCTCTATTATTTCCTTCAGTTGCTATATATGCATTGAAGTTTTAGGTCTTATGGCCACAGCATTGGATTCAATTCCCTTTGCTCATTTTCAATAGAAAGAACCTTTCCAGTTTTTTATGCTGAATTATGGTGCAGGGATTCTAGGATTTCACATTTTAATTCTTCGAATCCTAATATTTATCTCTCTTGATTTGATGGTTAAGATCACCATCATTTAGTTCTACAGGTCTCTTCGTTTCTTTCAACCTGGACCATGATCTCTACAGATGTGAGTCTTTTTGGTTAGGAGGCTGTCTGAGGATCTCTGTCAGCACAAGGGGTTTGGAAATCTCAGGAGGCGAGATTACCATTTGATATTTAGAACTCCGTGCATTCTCAGAGTTTTTCAGTTAGTTTCTTTTGAAGAAGAGACGTTTATTGTTTTTCAGACAATATCACAACTATGGTGTATGTCAATCATCAGGGTGGGACTATCAGTCCTTAGGCTGTGACAGAAGTGTCTCGGATATTAGCTTGGGCTAAATCCAGCTCCTATCTAAATTCTGTGTTTTTTTTTCCCAGGTATAGATATTTGGGAAGCGGATTATCTCTGTTAATCAAGCTTTACATCCGGGAGAATGGTCTCTCATACCCAGATATGTTTTTCAATTTTTCAGATGTGAGCATTTCTAGAAATAGATCTGTTGGCATCTCGTCTGAATAAAGAACTTCCCAGGGGCCTTTTCAGGTCTGGGGATCCTCAGGCGGAAGTAGTGTATGCATTGACATTTCTTTGGAATTATCTTTTTGCCTATTTCTTTCCGCCTCTAGTTCTTCTTCCAAAGGGATTTCCAAAATTCTTATGGAGTATTTGTTTGTCCTGCTGGTGGCTCCAGCATGGCCTCTCAGGTTTTGGTATGCGGATCTCATTTGGATGGCCAGTTGCCAACCTTGGACACTTCCGTTTAAACCAGACCTTCTTTCTCAAGGCCCATTTTTTCCATCAGGATCTCAAATCATTAAATTTGAAGGGATGGAGATTGAACGCTTGATTTTTAGTCATAGAGGTTTCTCTGACTCATTGTTTAATACTATGTTTCAGACTCGTAAATCTGTCTCTAGAAAGATTTATTATTGAGTCTAGAAGACCTACTTTTCTTGGCATTCTTTTAAAATTCATTGAATTTTATTATTTTTTCAGGTTGGTTTGGATAAGGTTTTGTCTTCAGTTCTTTGATAGGACAAATCTCTACTCTTTCTGTTCTTTTTCCACAGAAAGATTGCTAATCATCCTGATATTCAATGTTTTGTACAGGCTTTGGTCCATATCAAGCCTGTCAGTAATTCAATTTCTCATCTTTGGAGTCTCAATTTGGTGCTGAGGGCTTTACAGGTTCCTCCGTTTGAAACTATGCATTCTCTGAACATTAAATTACTTTCTTGGAAAAGTATTGTTCCTTTTGGTTATTTCTTCTGCTAGAAGAGTTTTTGAGTTATCTGCTCTTTTTTGTGAATATCCTTTTCTGATTTTTCATCAGGATAAGGCAGTGTTACTTCCTGATATTAATCATTTTGTTCAGGTTTTGATTCATATCAAACCTGTCATTAAGCCAATTTCTCCTCCTTGGAGTCTTAATTTGGTTCTGAAGGCTTTTCAGGCTCTTCTATTTGAGCATATGCTTGCTCTGGACATTAATTACTTTCATGGAAAGTATTGTTTTTTTTTGGACATCTCTTCAGCTAGAACAGTTTTTGAATTATCTGTTCTTTCTTGTGAATCTCTTTTTCTTTCATGTAATTAGCAAGAGTCCATGAGCTAGTGACGTATGGGATATACATTCCTACCAGGAGGGGCAAAGTTTCCCAAACCTCAAAATGCCTATAAATACACCCCTCACCACACCCACAAATCAGTTTTACAAACTTTGCCTCCCGTGGAGGTGGTGAAGTAAGTTTGTGCTAGATTCTACGTTGATATGCGCTTCGCAGCAGGCTGGAGCCCGGTTTTCCTCTCAGTGTGCAGTGAATGTCAGAGGGATGTGAAGAGAGTATTGCCTATTTGAATTCAATGGTCTCCTTCTACGGGATCTATTTCATAGGTTCTCTGTTATCGGTCGTAGAGATTCATCTCTTACCTCCCTTTTCAGATCGATGATATACTCTTATATACCATTACCTCTACTGATTCTCGTTTCAGTACTGGTTTGGCTTTCTACTACATGTAGATGAGTGTCCTGGGGTAAGTAAGTCTTATTTTTTGTGACACTCTAAGCTATGGTTGGGCACTTTTATATATAGTTCTAAATATATGTGTTTAAACATTTATTTGCCTTGATTCAGGATGATCAATATTCCTTATTTCAGACAGTCAGTTTCATTATTTGGGATAATGCATATGAATAAATCATTTTTTCTTACCTTAAAATTGACTTTTTTCCCTGTGGGCTGTTAGGCTCGCGGGGGCTGAAAATGCTTCATTTTATTGCGTCATTCTTGGCGCGGAATTTTTTGGCGCAAAAAAAAAAAATTTGTTGTCATTTCCGGCGTCATACTTGTCGCCGGAAGTTGTTCGTGTTTGCGTCATTTTTTTGACGTTTTGCGCCAAAAATGTCGGTGTCACCGGATGTGGCGTCATTCTTGGCATTTAGGCGCCAATAATGTGGGCGTCTTTTTTGGCGCTAAAAAATGCGGGCGTTATTTTTGTCTCCACCTTTTTTTCACATTATTTAAGTCTCATTTTTCATTTGCTTCTGGTTGCTAGAGGCTTGTTCATTGGCGTTTTTTCCCATTCCTGATACTGTCTTTTAAGGAATTTGATAGATTTTGCTTTATATGTTGTTTTTTCTCTTACATATTGCAAGATGTCTCAGATTGACCCTGGATCAGAAGCTACTTCTGGAAAAACGCTGCCTGATGCTGGTTCTACCAAAGTTAAGTGTATTTGCTGTAAACTTGTGGTAACTGTTCCTCCGGCTGTAATTTGTGATGAATGTCATGATAAGCTTGCTAATGCAGATAGTATTTCCATTAGTAATATTCCATTACCTCAAACAAGAAAGAAACAAACAATGGCACTACTAAGGTTGTTGCCCTTATACGTTTAAGTACAATAAGCCTGCTGAATGGGCTGGAATATGTACACATATATATCTAATAGGGAGGGTGCTGTACACTAACAGAAATACTATACAAGAAAGAATTCAGTCTAGGACTGAGAAGAAGTGTACTTACATAGCACTCAACAACCGATTTGTATGTATTGTGGAGAATACTAGCATGAATATGAAAAGTGTGAATGTCTGGTTCAAATTAATAAAACTTAACCTTTATTTTTAAGATATTAAAAACAAATATAACACTAATATGACCCTAATAATTAAAAACACAGTCGCGGTGTCAGGGTTGTGGGCAGGAAACACAGTGGTACAGGTATGGACACTACACCAAATAATTAAACAGTGAGTGGTCGCAGGACCAAACACTATAAGGCTATGGATAAAGGATAATCTCCTAAGGTAGGATAAGGTTTAAGCAGTATAATGGGTAATCTGCTGTATTAAGCAATTACAAAATGATGTCAGAAGGATATGTCATACAGCAGCCACACAATATAATTAGAATGTAAGATAAACCAATTTATTCAGGCGGATATATAACTTCCCAGTAAATCGATCAGAGGACTTCTTTTATGTGCTTGTGAGATGTTGGTTAATACCACCATGTACCATAGACGCACAAACACTTGGAACGTAATCACTGGATTTATAGAATTTGATTTATTGTTGCACAATTTTACTCTCACTGGAGTGGTAATCAGTGTGTTTCACTTATGTAAATGTGGAGTATTTATTTAAATCTTTATTTATCTTAGATACCCCGTTACTTATAGCATAGTCATAGATTAGATTTGTATATTGTTTGCACAATTTGAATCCACAGGAGAAGTAATCCAATTATTATCCCAAGTACCTTTTCTTCTATTGAAAATTAAATATGGATTGTAATGTAGGGGTAACCCCCTAGTGGGTGTCAAAATACAACACCCTCCACATTATCTGTTATCAACAGGTTATACTTAGGAGAGTGGTAAAGTATTGGCATGAAGTAATCGTATTATCAGTAATTATTGGGGTGTAAAAAATACCCCTGATTATATATACCAATACTATTGTGGGTTTTTATATAGTTACCCCTTGCTGGGGAAGTAATCAGAAGGTAAGTCTGACTAACAATATGTGATGTAGCTGGAATCACCAAATTTAATATATAACTATAATACACAGTAGCTTGCTCGTTCTAGTATGTCACCATTAGCCTTCAATTGTAATTATCTTATACTTGGGAGAGTCATATATGTGCTTTCAATGAAATCGCTTAGGATATTGGTTCAGAAAAAAACAAAATACTGTTCGGTTGGTATTACCTTATATAGGCCTAGATTTGGAGTTCGGCGGTAGCCGTCAAAACCAGCGTTAGAGGCTCCTAACGCTGGTTTTGGCCGCCCGCTGGTATTTGGAGTCAGTGATTAAAGGGTCTAACGCTCACTTTTCAGCCGCGACTTTTCCATAACGCAGATCCCCCTACGCCATTTGCGTATCCTATCTTTTCAATGGGATCTTCCTAACGCCGGTATTTAGAGTCGTTTCTGAAGTGAGCGTTAGAGCTCTAACGACAAAACTCCAGCCGCCTGAAAATAGCAGGAGTTAAGAGCTTTCTGGCTAACGCCGGTTCATAAAGCTCTTAACTACTGTACCCTAAAGTACACTAACACCCATAAACTACCTATGTACCCCTAAACCGAGCTCCCCCACATCGCCGCCACTCGATTAAAATATTTTAACCCCTAATCTGCCGACCGCCACCTACGTTATACTTATGTACCCCTAATCTGCTGCCCCTAACCCCGCCGACCCCTGTATTACATTTATTAACCCCTAACCTGCCCCCCACAACGTCGCCGCCAGCTACTTAAAATAATTAACCCCTAATCTGCCGACCGCAAAGCGCCGCCACCTACGTTATCCCTATGTACCCCTAATCTGCTGCCCCTAACACCGCCGACCCCTATATTATATTTATTAACCCCTAATCTGCCCCCCTCAACGTCGCCTCCACCTGCCTACACTTATTAACCCCTAATCTGCCGAGCGGACCGCACCGCTACTATAATAAAGTTATTAACCCCTCACTAACCCTATCATAAATAGTATTAACCCCTAATCTGCCCTCCCTAACATCGCCGACACCTACCTTCAATTATTAACCCCTAATCTGCCGAGCGGACCTCACCGCTATTCTAATAAATGTATTAACCCCTAAAGCTAAGTCTAACCCTAACACTAACACCCCCCTAACTTAAATATAATTTACATCTAACGAAATAAATTAACTCTTATTAAATAACTTATTCCTATTTAAAGCTAAATACTTACCTGTAAAATAAATCCTAATATAGCTACAATATAAATTATAATTATATTATAGCTATTTTAGGATTAATATTTATTTTACAGGCAACTTTGTAATTATTTTAACCAGGTACAATAGCTATTAAATAGTTAAGAACTATTTAATAGTTACCTAGTTAAAATAATAACAAATTTACCTGTAAAATAAATCCTAACCTAAGATATAATTAAACCTAACACTACCCTATCAATACATTAATTAAATAAAATACCTACAATTACCTACAATTAACCTAACACTACACTATCAATAAATTAATTAAACACAATTCCTACAAATAAATACAATTAAATAAACTAGCTAAAGTACAAAAAATAAAAAAGAACTAAGTTACAAAAAATAAAAAAATATTTACAAACATAAGAAAAATATTACAACAATTTTAAACTAATTACACCTACTCTAAGCCCCCTAATAAAATAACAAAGCCCCCCAAAACAAAAAATTCCCTACCCTATTCTAAATTAAAAAAGTTACAAGCTCTTTTACCTTACCAGCCCTGAACAGGGCCCTTTGCGGGGCATGCCCCAAGAATTTCAGATCTTTTGCCTGTAAAAAAAAACATACAATACCCCCCCCCCAACATTACAACCCACCACCCACATACCCCTAATCTAACCCAAACCCCCCTTAAAGAAACCTAACACTAAGCCCCTGAAGATCTTCCTACATTGTCTTCACCATCCAGGTATCACCGATCCGTCCTGGCTTCAACATCTTCATCCAACCCAAGCGGGGGTTGGCGATCCATCATCCGGTGGCTGAAGAGGTCCAGAAGAGACTCCAAAGTCTTCCTCCTATCCGGCAAGAAGAGGACATCCGGACCGGCAAACATCTTCTCCAAGCGGCATCTTCGATCTTCTTCCATCCGGTGCGGAGCGGGTCCATCTTGAAGCAGGCGACGCGGATCCATCCTCTTCTTCCGTTGTCTCCCGACGAATGACGGTTCCTTTAAGGGACGTCATCCAAGATGGCGTCCCTCGAATTCCGATTGGCTGATAGGATTCTATCAGCCAATCGGAATTAAGGTAGGAATTTTCTGATTGGCTGATGGAATCAGCCAATCAGAATCAAGTTCAATCCGATTGGCTGATCCAATCAGCCAATCAGATTGAGCTCGCATTCTATTGGCTGTTCCGATCAGCCAATAGAATGCGAGCTCAATCTGATTGGCTGATTGGATCAGCCAATCGGATTGAACTTGATTCTGATTGGCTGATTCCATCAGCCAATCAGAAAATTCCTACCTTAATTCCGATTGGCTGATAGAATCCTATCAGCCAATCGGAATTCGAGGGACGCCATCTTGGATGACGTCCCTTAAAGGAACCGTCATTTGTCGGGAGACAACGGAAGAAGAGGATGGATCCGCGTCGCCTGCTTCAAGATGGACCCGCTTCGCACCGGATGGAAGAAGATCGAAGATGCCGCTTGGAGAAGATGTTTGCCGGTCCGGATGTCCTCTTCTTGCCGGATAGGAGGAAGACTTTGGAGCCTCTTCTGGACCTCTTCAGCCACCGGATGATGGATCGCCAACCCCCGCTTGGGTTGGATGAAGATGTTGGAGCCAGGACGGATCGGTGATACCTGGATGGTGAAGACAAGGTAGGAAGATCTTCAGGGGCTTAGTGTTAGGTTTCTTTAAGGGGGGTTTGGGTTAGATTAGGGGTATGTGGGTGGTGGGTTGTAATGTTGGGGGGGGGGGTATTGTATGTTTTTTTTTACAGGCAAAAGATCTGAAATTCTTGGGGCATGCCCCGCAAAGGGCCCTGTTCAGGGCTGGTAAGGTAAAAGAGCTTGTAACTTTTTTAATTTAGAATAGGGTAGGGAATTTTTTATTTTGGGGGGCTTTGTTATTTTATTAGGGGGCTTAGAGTAGGTGTAATTAGTTTAAAATTGTTGTAATATTTTTCTAATGTTTGTAAATATTTTTTTATTTTTTGTAACTTAGTTCTTTTTTATTTTTTGTACTTTAGCTAGTTTATTTAATTGTATTTATTTGTAGGAATTGTGTTTAATTAATTTATTGATAGTGTAGTGTTAGGTTAATTGTAGGTAATTGTAGGTATTTTATTTAATTAATGTATTGATAGGGTAGTGTTAGGTTTAATTATATCTTAGGTTAGGATTTATTTTACAGGTAAATTTGTTATTATTTTAACTAGGTAACTATTTAAATAGTTCTTAACTATTTAATAGCTATTGTACCTGGTTAAAATAATTACAAAGTTGCCTGTAAAATAAATATTAATCCTAAAATAGCTATAATATAATTATAATTTATATTGTAGCTATATTAGGATTTATTTTACAGGTAAGTATTTAGCTTTAAATAGGAATAAGTTATTTAATAAGAGTTAATTTATTTCGTTAGATGTAAATTATATTTAAGTTAGGGGGGTGTTAGTGTTAGGGTTAGACTTAGCTTTAGGGGTTAATACATTTATTAGAATAGCGGTGAGGTCCGCTCGGCAGATTAGGGGTTAATAATTGAAGGTAGGTGTCGGCGATGTTAGGGAGGGCAGATTAGGGGTTAATACTATTTATGATAGGGTTAGTGAGGCGGATTAGGGGTTAATAACTTTATTATAGTAGCGCTCAGGTAGATTAGGGGTTAATAAGTGTAGGCAGGTGTCGGCGACGTTGAGGGGGGCAGATTAGGGGTTAATAAATATAATATAGGGGTCGGCGGTGTTAGGGGCAGCAGATTAGGGGTACATAGGGATAACGTAGGTTGCGGCGGTTTACGGAGCGGCAGATTAGGGGTTAAAAAAAATATGCAGGGGTCAGCGATAGCGGGGGCGGCAGAATAGGGGTTAATAAGTGTAAGGTTAGGGGTGTTTAGACTCGGGGTACATGTTAGAGTGTTAGGTGCAGACGTAGGAAGTGTTTCCCCATAGGAAACAATGGGGCTGCGTTAGGAGCTGAACGCTGCTTTTTTGCAGGTGTTAGGTTTTTTTTTCAGCTCAAACAGCCCCATTGTTTCCTATGGGGGAATCGTGCACGAGCACGTTTTTGAGGCTGGCCGCGTCCGTAAGCAACTCTGGTATCGAGAGTTGCATTTGCTGTAAAAATGCTCTACGCTCCTTTTCTTTCATGTAATTAGCAAGAGTCCATGAGCTAGTGACGTATGGGATATACATTCCTACCAGGAGGGGCAAAGTTTCCCAAACCTTAAAATGCCTATAAATACACCCCTCACCACACCCACAATTCAGTTTTACAAACTTTGCCTCCGATGGAGGTGGTGAAGTAAGTTTGTGCTAGATTCTACGTTGATATGCGCTCTGCAGCAAGTTGGAGCCCGGTTTTCCTCTCAGCGTGCAGTGAATGTCAGAGGGATGTGAGGAGAGTATTGCCTATTTGAATGCAGTGATCTCCTTCTACGGGGTCTATTTCATAGGTTCTCTGTTATCGGTCGTAGAGATTCATCTCTTACCTCCTTTTTCAGATCGACGATATACTCTTATATATACCATTACCTCTACTGATTCTCGTTTCAGTACTGGTTTGGCTTTCTACAAACATGTAGATGAGTGTCCTGGGGTAAGTAAATCTATTTTCTGTGACACTCTAAGCTATGGTTGGGCACTTTGTTTATAAAGTTCTAAATATATGTATTCAAACATTTATTTGCCTTGACTCAGAATGTTCAACATTCCTTATTTTTCAGACAGTCAGTTTCATATTTGGGATAATGCATTTGAAATTATTTATTTTTTCTTACCATTCAAAAATTTGACTCTTTTTTCCCTGTGGGCTGTTAGGCTCGCGGGGGCTGAAAATGCTTCATTTTATTGCGTCATTCTTGGCGCGGACTTTTTTGGCGCAAAAATTCTTTTCCGTTTCCGGCGTCATACGTGTCGCCGGAAGTTGCGTCATTTTTTTGACGTTATTTTGCGCCAAAAATGTCGGCGTTCCGGATGTGGCGTCATTTTTGGCGCCAAAAGCATTTAGGCGCCAAATAATGTGGGCGTCTTTTTTGGCGCTAAAAAATAAGGGCGTCGTTTTTGTCTCCACATTATTTAAGTCTTATTTTTTCATTGCTTCTGGTTGCTAGAAGCTTGTTCTTTGGCATTTTTTTCCCATTCCTGAAACTGTCATTTAAGGAATTTGATCAATTTTGCTTTATATGTTGTTTTTTCTCTTACATATTGCAAGATGTCTCACGTTGCATCTGAGTCAGAAGATACTACAGGAAAATCGCTGTCTACTGCTGGAGCTACCAAGCTAAGTGTATCTGCTATAATTTTTGGTATCTGTTTCTCCAGCTGTTGTTTGTATTACATGTCATGACAAACTTATTAATGCAGATAAAATTTCCTTTAGTACTGTTACATTACATGTTGCTGTTCCGTCAACATCTAATTTTTCAGAGTGTTCCTGATAAACATAAGAGATTTTATTTTTTAAATCCATTAAGAAGGCTATGTCTGTTAATTTCCCTTCTAGTTTATATAAAAGTCTTTTAAAACTTCTCTTTTTTCAGATGAATTTTTAAATGAACATCATCATTCTGATACTGATAATGGTTCTTCTGGTTCAGAGGTTTCTGTCTCAGAGGTTGATGCTGATAAATCTCTGTATTTGTTCAAGATGGAATTTATTCGTTCTTTATTTAAAGAAGTTTTAATTGCATTAGAAATAGAGGATTCTGGTCCTCTTGATACTAAAATCTAAACGTTTAAATAAGGTTTTTAAATCTCCTGTAGTTATTCCAGAAGTGTTTAATCTCCCTGATGCTATTTATGAAGTAATTTCCAGGGAATGGAATAATTTGGGTAATTCTTTTACTCCTTCTAAACGTTTAAGCAATTATATCCTGTGCCATCTGACAGATTAGAGTTTTTTTGGGACAAAATCCCTAAGGTTATGGGGCTGTCTCTACTCCTGCTAAATGTGCTACTATTCCTACGGCAGATAGTAATTCATTTAAGGATCCTTTAGATAGGAAATTTGAATCCTTTCTAAGAAAAGCTTACTTATGTTCAGGTAATCTTCTTAGACCTGCTATATTTTTAGCGGATGTTGCTGCAGCCTCAACTTTTTGGTTAGAAGCTTTAGCGCAACAAGTAACAGATTATAATTTTATAGCATTATTATTATTCTATAACATGCTATTAATTTCATGGGTGATACCATCTTTTGATATCATTAGAGTTGATGTCAGATATATGTCTCTAGCTATTTTAGCTAGAAAAGCTTTATGGATTAACCTTGGAATGCTGATATGTCTTCTAAGTCAACTTTGCTTTCCTTTTCTTTCCAGGGTAATAAATTATTATTTCAACTGTTTCTGGAAGGAAGGGAACTTTTTTACCAAAGGATAAAAAATCTAAGGTAAATTTAGGTCTAATAATCATTTTCGTTCCTTTTCTCACAATAAGGAACAAAAGCCTGATCCTTCATCCTCAGGAGCGGTATCAGTTTGGAAACTATTTCCAGTTTGGAATATATCCAAGCCTTATAGAAAATCTATAGCTAGCTCCTAAGTACCCATGAAGGTGCGGATCTGATTCCAGCTCAGCTGGTATGGGGCAGATTACGTTTTCTTCAAAGAAATTTTGATCAATTCCGTTCTCAATTTCTTGTTTCAGAACATTGTTTCAGAAAGGTACAGAATTGGCTTTAGTTAAGGCCTCCTGCTAAGAGATTTTTTTCTTTCCTGTGTCCCAGTTAACACAGCAAGGCTCAGCATTTCTGAAATATGTTTCAGATCTAGAGTTGGCTGGAGTAATTATGCCAGTTCCAGTTCTGGAACAGGGGCTGGGGTTTTATTTTATCTCTTCATTGTACCAAAGAAGGTCAATTCCTTCAGATCAGTTCTGGATCTATCAATATTGAATCGTTATGTTAGGATACCAACATTCAGTTTCTGTAGGACTGTCCTGCCTTTTGTTTAGCAAGGGCATTATATGTCTACGATAGATTTACAGGATGTGTATCTGCATATTCCGATTCATCCAGATCACTTTTAGTGTCTGACATTCTCTTTTTAGACAAGCAATACCAGTTTTTTGGCTCTACCGTTTGGCCTAGCCTCAGTTCCAAGAATTTTTTTCAAAGGTTCTCGGTGCCCTTCTTTCTGCAATCAGAGAACAGGGTTTTGGTATTTCCTTATTTGGACGATATCTTGGTACTTGCTCAGTCTTCTCATTTTCGAAGAATCTCATACGAATCGACTTGTGTTGTTTCTTCAAGTTCATGGTTGGAGGTTCAATTTACCAATCAATTCATTGATTCCTCAGACAAGGGTAACCTTTTTAGGTTTCTAGATAGATTCAGTGTCTATGACTCTGTCCTTGTCAGACAAGAGAAGTTTAACATTGATATCAGCTTGTCAAAACCTTCAGTCAAAATCATTCCCTTTGGTAGCCTTATGCATGGAAATGTTGGGTCTTAGGACTACCGCATCAGATGCGATCTCCTTTGCTCGTTTTCACATGCGACCTCTTCAGCTCTGTATGCTGAACCAATGGTGCAGGGATTACTCAAAGATATCTCAATTAATATCTTTAAACCGATTTTACGACACTCTCTGACATGGTGGACAGATCACCATCGTTTAGTATAAGGGGCTTCTTGTTCTTCCGACCTGGACTATAATCTCAACAGATGCAAGTCTTACAGGTTGAGGAGCTGTGTGGGGGTATCTGACGGCACAAGGGGTTTTGGAATCTCAGGAGGTGAGATTTCCGATCAATATTTTGGAACTCCGTGCAATTTTCAGAGCTCTTCAGTTTTGGCCTCTTCTGAAGAGAGAGTTGTTCATTTGTTTTCAGATAGACAATGTCACAACTGTGGCATACATCAATCATCAAGGAGGGACTCACAGTCCTCTGGCTATGAAAGAAGTATCTCGAATTTTTGGTTTGGGCGGAATCCAGCTCCTGTCTAATCTCTGCGGTTCATATCCCAGGTATGGACAATTGGAAAGCGGATTATCTCAGTCGCCAAACGTTGCATCCGGGCGAATGGTCTCTTCACCCAGAGGTATTTCTTCAGATTATTCAAATGTGGGAACTTCCAGAAATAGATCTGATGGCTTCTCATCTAAACAAGAAACTTCCCAGGTATCTGTCCAGATCCCGGGATCCTCAGGCGGAGGCAGTGGATGCATTATCACTTCCTTGGAAGTATCATCCTGCCTATATCTTTCCGCCTCTAGTTCTTCTTCCAAGAGTAATCTCCAAGATTCTGAAGGAATGCTCGTTTGTTCTGCTGGTAGCTCCGGCATGGCCTCACAGGTTTTGGTATGCGGATCTTGTCCGGATGGCCTCTTGCCAACCGTGGACTCTTCCGTTGAAGACCAGACCTTCTGTCTCAAGGTCCTTTTTTCCATCAGGATCTGAAATCCTTAAATTTTAAGGTATGGAGATTGAACGCTTGATTCTTGGTCAAGAGGTTCCTCTGACTCTGTGATTAATACTATGTTTCAGGCTCGTAAATCTGTATCCAGAGAGATATATTATAGAGTCTGGAAGACTTATATTTCTTGGTGTCTTTCTCATCATTTTTCTTGGCATTCTTTTAGAATACCGAGAATATTACAGTTTCTTCAGGATGGTTTAGATAAGGGTTTGTCCGCAAGTTCCTTGAAAGGACAAATCTCTGCTCCTTCTGTTCTTTTTCACAGAAAGATTGCTATTCTTCCTGATATTCATTGTTTTGTACAAGCTTTGGTTCGTATAAAGCCTGTCATTAAGTCAATTTCTCCTCTTTGGAGTTTGATTTTGGTTTTGGGGGCTCTTCAAGCTCCTCCATTTGAACCTATGCATTCATTGGACATTAAATTACTTTCTTGGAAAGTTTTGTTCCTTTTGGCCATCTCTTCTGCCAGAAGAGTTTCTGAATTATCTGCTTTTTCTTGTGAGTCTCCTTTTCTGATTTTTCATCAGGATAAGGCGGTGTTGCGAACTTCTTCTGAATTTTTTCCTAAGTTGTGAATTCCATCTACATTGGTAGAGACATTGTGGTTCCTTCATTATGTCCTAATCCTAAGAATTCTAAGGAGAAATCGTTGCATTCTTTGGATGTTGTTAGAGCTTTGAAATATTATGTTGAAGCTACTAAGTCTTTTCGAAAGACTTCTAGTTTATTTGTTATCTTTTCCGGTTCTAGAAAGGCCAGAAAACTTCTGCCATTTCTTTGGCATCTTGGTTGAAATCTTTAATTCATCTTGCCTATGTTGAGTCGGGTAAAACTCCGCCTCAGAGGATTACAGCTCATTCTACTAGGTCAGTTCTACTTCCTGGGCGTTTAGGAATGAAGCTTCGGTTGATCATGGTTTGCAAAGTGGCAACTTGGTCCTCTTTGCATACTTTTACCAAATTCTACCATTTTGATGTATTTTCTTCTTCTGAAGCAGTTTTTGGTAGAAAAGTACTTCAGGCAGCGGTTTCAGTTTGAATCTTCTGCTTATGTTTTTCATTAAACTTTATTTTGGGTGTGGATTATTTTCAGCAGGAATTGGCTGTCTTTATTTTATCCCTCCCTCTCTAGTGACTCTTGTGTGGAAAGATCCACATCTTGGGTAGTCATTATCCCATACGTCACTAGCTCATGGACTCTTGCTAATTACATGAAAGAAAACATAATTTATGTAAGAACTTACCTGATAAATTCATTTCTTTCATATTAGCAAGAGTCCATGAGGCCCGCCCTTTTTTGTGGTGGTTATGATTTTTTTGTATAAAGCACAATTATTCCAATTCCTTATTTTATATGCTTTCGCACTTTTTTCTTATCACCCCACTTCTTGGCTATTCGTTAAACTGAATTGTGGGTGTGGTGAGGGGTGTATTTATAGGCATTTTAAGGTTTGGGAAACTTTGCCCCTCCTGGTAGGAATGTATATCCCATACGTCACTAGCTCATGGACTCTTGCTAATATGAAAGAAATGAATTTATCAGGTAAGTTCTTACATAAATTATGTTTTTTGGAGCCTAACGCAGCATTTGTTTGAACTCTCGATACCAGAGTTAAATTTATGGTGCGGCCAGAAAAAAACCCGCGGAGCGTTAACAGCCCTTCTACCGCCAAACTCCAAATCTAAGCCATAGTGTATACAGAGCTTAAATACTATCAGTGTATTAGCTCATAGTGTTAGCCTGATTATTGTTATAGCTTATAGTGTTAGCCTTATTATTATTCTATATGTGGTGTAGTAAAAATCAAAGTATTACCCTGTGCTGCCTAGGTATTAAACCGTGGGTACTCAATGGTCACCGTTTACTAGGTGACTAAATGTCCTGGCATATTACCGCCATTGAAAATATCTATTGAATTCAGATTATTCTAGAGAACCACCAGGTTAAATTAAATTTTATAGTTTTAAATCAAATAAAAGTTTTTAAATTAAATAGCCCAAACACCCGTTACTGCAGGTTAAAACAACTAAACACAACCGGAGCGGGACATTACATCTCCGCTCCCCCTAACATGTTTCGCCGGAGGCTTTTTCAAAGGTCCTTTTTTCAAATGGTGACCATTGAGTACCCCCGGTTTAATACCTAGGCAGCACAGGGTAATACTTTGATTTTTACTACACCACATATAGAATAATAATAAGGCTAACACTATAAGCTATAACAATAATCAGGCTAACACTATGAGCTAATACACTGATAGTATTTAAGCTCTGTATACACTATATAAGGTAATACCAACCGAACAGTATTTTGTTTTTTCTGAACCAATATCCTAAGCGATTTCATTGAGAGCACATATATGACTCTCCCAAGTATAAGATAATTACAATTGAAGGCTAATGGTGACATACTAGAACGAGCAAGCTACTGTGTATTATAGTTATATATTAAATTTGGGGATTCCAGCTACATCACATATTGTTAGTCAGACTTACCTTCTGATTACTTCCCCAGCAAGGGGTAACTATATAAAAACCCACAATAGTATTGGTATATATAATCAGGGGTATTTTTTACACCCCAATAATTACTGATAATACGATTACTTCATGCTAATACTTTACCACTCTCCTAAGTATAACCTGTTGATAACAGATAATGTGGAGGGCGTTGTATTCTGACACCCACTAGGGGGTTACCCCTACATTACAATCCATATTTAATTTTCAATAGAAGAAAAGGTACTTGGGATAATAATTGGATTACTTCTCCTGTGGATTCAAATTGTGCAAACAATATACAAATCTAATCTATGACTATGCTATAAGTAACGGGGTATCTAAGATAAATAAAGATATAAATAAATACTCCACATTTACATAAGTGAAACACACTGATTACCACTCCAGTGAGAGTAAAATTGTGCAACAATAAATCAAATTCTATAAATCCAGTGATTACGTTCCAAGTGTTTGTGCGTCTATGGTACATGGTGGTATTAACCAACATCTCACAAGCACATAAAAGAAGTCCTCTGATCAATTTACTGGGAAGTTATATATCCGCCTGAATAAATTGGTTTATCTTACATTCTAATTATATTGTGTGGCTGCTGTATGACAGATCCTTCTGACATCATTTTGTAATTGCTTAATACAGCAGATTACCCATTATACTGCTTAAACCTTATCCTACCTTAGGAGATTATCCTTTATACATAGCCTTATAGTGTTTGGTCCTGCGACCACTCACTGTTTAATTATTTGGTGTAGTGTCCATACCTGTACCACTGTGTTTCCTGCCCACAACCCTGACACCGCGACTGTGTTTTTAATTATTAGGGTCATATTAGTGTTATATTTGTTTTTAATATCTTAAAAATAAAGGTTAAGTTTTATTAATTTGAACCAGACATTCACACTTTTCATATTCATGCTAGTATTCTCCACAATACATACAAATCGGTTGTTGAGTGCTATGTAAGTACACTTCTTTTCAGTCCTAGACTGAATTCTTTCTTATATTCCATTACCTGTTGCTGTTCCATCAACATCTAATACTCAGGATGTTCCTGTTAATATAAGAGATTTTGTTTACTTTACATTTTTCAGATGAATTTTTAAATGAACATCATCATTCTGATTTGTCTGTTTCTGATGATGATTTTTCTGGTTCAGAGGATTCTGTCTCAGATATTGACACTGATAAATCTTCATATTTATTTAAAATGGAATTTATTCGTTCTTTACTTAAAGAAGTTTTAATCGCATTAGAAATGGAGGAATCTAGTCCTCTTGATACTAAATCTACTAAGCGCTTAAATTCGGTTTTTAAACCTCCTTTAGTTATTCCGGAAGTTTTTCCTGTCCCTGATGCTATTGCTGAAGTAATTTCTAGGGAATGGAATAATCTGGGTAATTAATTTACTCCTTCTAAAAGGTTTAAGAAATTGTATCCTGTGCCATCTGACAGATTAGAGTTTTGTGACAAAATCCCTAAAGTTGATGGGGCTATCTCTACTCTCGCTAGACGTACTACTATTCCTACGGCAGATAGTACTTCCTTTAAGGATCCTTTAGATAGGAAAATTGAATCCTTTCTAAGGAAAGCTTATTTATGTTCAGGTAATCTTCTTAGGCCTGCTATTTCTTTGGCTGATGTTGCAGCAGCTTCCACTTTTTGGTTGGAGGCTTTGGCACAACAAGTGTCAGATCATAATACTCATAGCATTGTTAAACTTCTTCAACATGCTAATAACTTTATTTGTGATGCCATCTTTGATATCATTAGAGTTGATGTCAGGTATATGTCTTTAGCTATTTTAGCTAGAAGAGCTTTATGGCTTAAAACTTGGAATGCAGATATGACTTCTAAGTCAACTTTGCTTTCCCTTTCTTTCCAAGGTAATAAATTGTTTGGTTCCCAGTTGGATTCTATTATTTCAACTGTTACTGGGGGGAAAGGAACTTTTTTACCTCAGGATAAAAAATCTAAAGGTAAATATAGGGCTGCTAATCGTTTTCGTTCCTTTCGTCAGAATAAGGAACAGAAGCCTGATCCTTCCCCTAAAGGAACGGTTTCTGTTTGGAAACCATCTCCAGTCTGGAATAAATCCAAGTCTTTCAGAAAGCCAAAGCCAGCTCCCAAGTCCACATGAAGGTGCGGCCCTCATTCCAGCACAGCTGGTAGGGGGCAGATTACGATTTTTCAAAGAAATTTGGATCAATTCGATTCACAGTCTTTGGATTCAGAACATTGTTTCACAAGGGTACAGAATAGGTTTCAAGGTAAGGCCTCCTGCAAGAAGATTTTTTCTTTCTCGCATTCCAATAAATCCAGTGAAGGCTCAAGCATTTCTGAAATGTGTTTCAGATCTAGAGTTGGCTGGAGTAATTGTGCCAGTTCCAGTTCTGGAACAGGGTTTGGGGTTTTACTCAAATCTATTCATTGTACCAAAGAAGGAGAATTCCTTCAGACCAGTTCTGGATTTAAAAATATTGAATCGTTATGTAAGGATACCAACATTCAAAATGGTAACTATAAGGACTATTCTGCCTTTTGTTCAGCAAGGGCATTATATGTCCACAATAGATTTACAAGATGCATATCAACATATTCCGATTCATGCAGATCACTATCAGTTTCTGAGATTCTCTTTTCTAGACAAGCATTACCAGTTTGTGGCTCTGCCGTTCGGCCTAGCAACAGCTCCAAGGATTTTTTCAAAGGTTCTCGGTGCCCTTCTATCTGTAATCAGAGAACAGGGTATTGTGGTATTTCCTTATTTGGACGATATCTTGGTACTTGCTCAGTCTTCACATTTAGCAGAATTTCATACGAATCGACTTGTGTCGTTTCTTCAAGAACATGGTTGGAGGATCAATTTACCAAAGAGTTCATTAATTCCTCAGACAAGGGTAACCTTTTTAGGTTTCCAAATAGATTCAGTGTCCATGACTTTGTCTCTGACGGACAAGAGACGTCGGAAATTGGTTTCAGCTTGTCGAAACCTTCAGTCTCAATCATTCCCTTCGGTAGCCTTATGCATGGAAATTCTAGGTCTTATGACTGCTGCATCGGACGCGATCCCTTTTGCTCGTTTTCACATGCGATCTCTTCAGCTTTGTATGCTGAACCAGTGGTGCAGGGATTATACAAAGATATCACAGTTAATATCTTTAAATCCGATTGTATGACACTCTCTGACGTGGTGGACAGATCACCATCGTTTAGTTCAAGGGGCTTCTTTTGTTCTTCCAACCTGGACTGTGATCTCAACAGATGCGAGTCTGACAGGTTGGGGAGCTGTTTGGGGGTCTCTGACAGCACAGGGGGTTTGGGAATCTCAGGAGGCGAGATTACCAATCAACATTTTGGAACTCCGTGCGATTTTCAGAGCTCTTCAGTCGTGGCCTCTTCTGAAGAGAGAATCGTTCATTTGTTTTCAGACAGACAATGTCACAACCGTGGCATATGTCAATCATCAAGGGGGGACTCACAGTCCTCTGGCTATGAAAGAAGTATCTCGGATACTTCCATGGGCGGAATCCAGCTCCTGACTAATTTCTGCGGTTCACATCCCAGGTATAGACAATTGGGAAGCGGATTATCTCAGTCGCCAGACGTTACATCCGGGCGAATGGTCTCTTCACCCAGAGGTATTTCTTCAGATTGTTCAAATCTGGGGACTTCCAGAAATAGATTTGATGGCCTCTCATCTAAACAAGAAACTTCCCAGGTATATGTCCAGATCCAGGGATCCTCAGGCGGAGGCAGTGGATGCATTGTCACTTCCTTGGAAGTATCATCCTGCCTATATCTTTCCGCCTCTAGTTCTTCTTCCAAGAGTGATCTCCAAGATTCTAAAAGAACGTTCGTTTGTTCTGCTGGTGGCTCCAGCATGGTCTCACAGGTTTTGGTATGCGGATCTTGTTCGGATGGCTACTTGCCAACCTTGGACTCTTCCGTTAAGACCAGACCTTCTATCTCAAGGTCCTTTTTTTCATCAGGATCTCAAATCATTAAATTTGAAGGTATGGAGATTGAACGCTTGATTCTCAGTCATAGAGGTTTCTCTTACTCCGTAATTAATACTATGTTACAGGCTCGTAAATCTGTGTCTAGGAAGATATATTATCGAGTCTGGAAGACTTACATTTCTTGGTGTTCTTCTCATCAATTTTCCTGGCATTCTTTTAGAATTCCTAGAATTTTACAGTTTCTTCAGGATGGTCTGGATAAAGGTTTGTCTGCAAGTTCCTTGAAAGGACAAATTTCTGCTCTTTCTGTGCTGTTTCACAGAAAGATTGCTAATCTTCCTGATATTCATTGTTTTGTACAGGCTTTGGTTCGTATAAAACCTGTCATTAAGTCAATCTCTCCTCCTTGGAGTTTGAATTTGGTTCTGGGGGCTTTACAAGCTCCTCCGTTTGAACCTATGCATTCTCTGGATATTAAATTACTTTCTTGGAAAGTTTTGTTCCTTTTGGCCATCTCTTCTGCTAGAAGAGTTTCTGAGTTATATGCTCTTTCTTGTGAATCTCCTTTTCTGATTTTTCATCAGGATAAGGCGGTGTTGCGGACTTCATTTAAATTTTTACCTAAAGTTGTGAATTCTAACAACATTAGTAGAGAAATTGTGGTTCCTTCATTGTGTCCTAATCCTAAGAATTCTAAGGAAAGATCGTTACATTCTTTGGATGTAGTTAGAGCTTTGAAATATTATGTTGAAGCTACTAAAGATTTCCGAAAGACTTCTAGTCTATTTGTTATCTTTTCTGGTTCCAGGAAAGGTCAGAAGGCCTCTGCCATTTCTTTGGCGTCTTGGTTAAAGTCTTTGATTCATCATGCTTATGTCGAGTCGGGTAAAACTCTGCCTCAAAGGATTACAGCTCATTCTACTAGGTCAGTTTCTACTTCCTGGGCGTTTAGGAATGAAGCTTCGGTTGATCAGATTTGCAAAGCAGCAACTTGGTCTTCTTTGCATACTTTTACTAAATTCTACCATTTTGATGTGTTTTCTTCTTCTGAAGCAGTTTTTGGTAGAAAAGTACTTCAGGCAGCTGTTTCAGTTTGATTCTTCTGCTTATAATTTCAGTTTTTTTCATTATAAGATTTAAACTTTATTTTGGGATGTGGATTATTTTTCAGCGGAATTGGCTGTCTTTATTTTATCCCTCCCTCCCTAGTGACTCTTGCGTGGAAGTTCCACATCTTGGGTATTTATTATCCCATACGTCACTAGCTCATGGACTCTTGCTAATTACATGAAAGAAAACATAATTTATGTAAGAACTTACCTGATAAATTCATTTCTTTCATATTAGCAAGAGTCCATGAGGCCCACCCTTTTTGTGGTGGTTATGATTTTTTTGTATAAAGCACAATTATTCCAATTCCTTATTTTTTATGCTTTCGCACTTTTTTCTTATCACCCCACTTCTTGGCTATTCGTTAAACTGATTTGTGGGTGTGGTGAGGGGTGTATTTATAGGCATTTTGAGGTTTGGGAAACTTTGCCCCTCCTGGTAGGAATGTATATCCCATACATCACTAGCTCATGGACTCTTGCTAATATGAAAGAAATGAATTTATCAGGTAAGTTCTTGCATAAATTATGTTTTTCTGATTTTTTTCATCAGGATAAGGTGGTTTTTGCTGTCCTCATTTCAATTCTTACCTAAAGTTGTAAATTCTAACAACATTAGGGAGGAATTATTGTTTTCCTAAGACTTCTTTGGTGAGATTCTTACTTTCTTTGGATATGGTAAGAGTTTTTGAAATTCTATGTTGAAGCTATTCAGATTTCAGATAGACTTCTAGACTATTTTTTATCTTTTCTGGTTTTAGGAAGGTCAAAAGGCTTCTGCCATTTATTTGGCATCTTGCTTAAACTTTTGATTCATCATGCTTATTTGGAGTCGGGTGGATTCCCGCCTCAGAGGATTATGGCTCATTCTACTAGGTAAGTTTCTACTTCCTGGGCTTTTTAAGAATGAAGCTTCTGTTGATCAGATTTGCAAAGCAATGACTTGGTCTTCTTTGCATACTTTTACTATGTTCTACCATTTTGATGTTTTCTCTTCTTTAGAAGCAGTTTTGGTAGAAAAGTACTTCAGACAGCTGTTTCAGTTTGATTCTTCTGCTTATAATTTCAGTTTTTTTCATTATAAAAATTGAAACTTTTTTGATTTGGGTAGTGGATTAATTTTTCAGCGGAATTGGCTGTCTTTATTTTATCCCTCCCTCTCTAGTGACTCTTGCGTGGAAGTTCCACATCTTGGGTATCTGCTATCCCATACGTCACTAGCTCATGGACTCTTGCTAATTACATGAAAGAAAACATAATTTATGTAAGAACTTACCTGATAAATTCATTTCTTTCATATTAGAAAGAGTCCATGAGGCCCACCCTTTTTTGTGGTGGTTATGATTTTTTTGTATAAAGCACAATTATTCCAATTCCTTATTTTTTGATGCTTTCGCTCCTTTCTTATCACCCCACTTCTTGGCTATTCGTTAAACTGAATTGTGGGTGTGGTGAGGGGTGTATTTATAGGCATTTTAAGGTTTGGGAAACTTTGCCCCTCCTGGTAGGAATGTATATCCCATACGTCACTAGCTCATGGACTCTTGCTAATAGGAAAGAAATTAATTTATCAGGTAAGTTCTTACATAAATTATGTTTTTTTTTATTTTATTTTATTAAATATATTTTTATTGAGGTATATTTAAAGGCATACATCAAATGTAAAATAAAATCTTGCACCACATGGCACATACGGTAAGGCTTCATTATTAGAGGAATGGCAACAGAAACTTAAAAGAAACATAAAGACAACAATTTACAAACCATGCAGACATTGTGCATATGGGATGCCAATCAATTAGAAACCTGCTTCATGACACCATAGGCCACTCTTGGACCATCCTAACTAGTAGAAAGCATTAAAGTAAACAGAGGAAACCCCTTTTGGATCTCCTTAATAAACCTCGGTTTTATAGGGTTTTATAATGTAGTTAAGTACCTAGTCCATAATAGCGTAATAGGCAGATAGTAGTTTGTGGCTCTCAATATGAATAAAGTTAAAAGAGAGGATATTAGGTTAAAGGACTCTTGAGCCATCTGGTTCTGGACTTTTAAGGTGAGAATTTTCATAGTTATGAATGCGGTATAGAGAAGATAAACCACTTAGGTAATCCTCCACATATTGGAGGCACATTATGTTGGGTTGGGGGGGGGGAGGAGGTGGTTATTTAGAGTGTGATATAGAGACAAGATATCTTATAATACAATAACTCAAAAGTGAGATGAACTTCAGTATTACTGTCAAGAGCCTATGGGTTACTAAGGGAATAATAGAGAGGAATGGTATAAAAGGGTTGGCTTCGCACTAATCTTTCCTTTCTTCCCAGACTGGCCTGTTAAAATTTTAAGGTCTGAGTCTTTTGTTTACACATGGTTTATACAGGGTTTTATGTATAGGGGGACCATAAGTTAGAGGAACAGTGTGGGTCCAGCCCACTTAAGTGACATGACATGTGTATTACATTAAGATTGGATCCAAGCTCAAATTTAAGAAGTCCTCAGCGCAAAATGGGTGATTAACTATTCTAACTGCACCCAATGGTAGTGGTAATTACTTTAGTATAGGGGCTCCCTATTGAAGTCTGAGCCGCGCCGCCTCGGCCGCGGACGGCATAGCAAAACCTATTTTGATAAGAAGATACGGGAACCCCATACAATACATTGGATATCATAGGTAGATAAGTGAGGAATATGGGGGTTCATAAATGTTAAGGAGGGCAGTCTAGTAAGCCACAGTAGTATTATGAATACATACATTTTTAGATATATCGAAAGCTCAGCTAAGAGATAGCAGGAAAGTAAGCTAACTGAGACTAAAAATATCACACATATTTCTCAATGAAGAGGCAAGTTTGAACTAATAGACCTCAGGTGCATACCTATACAGGCTTTATATAAGAGCAAATTGTCTGAATAGGAAGTGTGTAGGGCCAACCGTCAGCTATAGAATATGAATTAGAATGGACTAATTAGGACTGACAGGGCTATAAGGGATATATACTAACATCGGGATATATTAAACACATAGTTGAATTCAGCATGGCGTTTGTTGATTCTATGAGGATCATGTCATATAGTCTGCGTTTCAAGTGACCTTAGGTAACAATAATGCTACATATAAAACAAAACCAACCCCACGAAACCATAAACTAACCATTTAACAAATAGTATATAAACATTGGAAGTCCATTAGCTGTAACATGAACATTCTGCTATTAGATTCCTCTAGTGAATACGTGTAGGTCACTATGGTGAAATATATATTAGCACAACATGAAACAAATAGAAAAGAAAAACAACATGTATGAAACAGAGTACGCTTCATATGTATCTAACAGTTAAATCTTAAGTTATAGGCGGGTGTCCCTTTTATGGACAAATCTCAGGTGTGCACAGATAGCTTGCTTCAATAAAAAGGTACATTTTATAAGGCTTCATTGATAGCCTGGAGCATTAACCTATTCCAGGAGCTGAGGGTTCTCGCTGACTCACAGGAATTTTAATGTCCGTGTGGTTTTACCAACTCTTAGACCCAAGGGAAGAATTATAAAGAGGTAGTGTCTATGGAGTCTAAAAGAAGCTGTAAGTTCCCACTATAACATATCAAACGTTAGTGTCATCATTAGCATTAGTGGGTCATATAGAATACATAAAAAGGGACCTTTTAGATGAGTTTAAAATAATCAACTCAGTCACCCAATCCCAGACCGGGAAGCAGAGCAAAGTATAACAGAGTTCCACTGCCAGACAAGTGATGCTGTGTTGTCAGCCACCGAGTCAGTTCTAGGACTTAGAAATCTTATTCTGCTAAGCGAAGGTGCTGTACCATCACTCTGAAGCCCAAGGGAGAGTATAAACAGCGGCTGGGCTCTCTTCATCTCGCCCTTGTACTTCTGTGAAAAGGACACCGGAGCAGGAACTTTCAACTCTGGGGCCCTAGAGATATCATAACAGTGGCCTAAAGGGCTGGAAGGAATACATCTTGAATACTCTGTAGGGCTACCTCTCATAACATATCCTGTAGTCGCACCGCTATGGGTATATCCAATCATTCTTGCACCGACTTCTCGTAGCAAAGGAAGAGCCCTCCTGTCATGGCCGCAGGCTGTAAATACCGTGCGCCCCGCAGCTGCAGGTAAGTGTGGGGGCAGAGACGGACGACGCAGAAGTCTGGTGTCTCGCCGGTTAGCTCCGGTTCAGGGTACTTGTCAGGGTAGTCGCCTTCCTCCACCCATGCTATTATGTATGCTGCACAGTTGGCTTGACTTCCATAGCGGCAATTGGGCAATTCTCCATGCTGCAAAGAGTCAAACAGGCAACACAAAGTCCCGGAGGTTAGCGTTTCAGTGCCATTACTCTGATCCAAGATAGTGTCAGTATTAGGTGGGATAGGGACAACATGTGTAGGACCATTACTTTCAGCACAGCTCTCAAATAGCGTTGTCTCCATTTTGGCAAAGTGTTCATGTAAGAGCTGCGCCACATCCTCCACCTATCTGTGTAGGGCCTCCATGTCGGCCATAACTCCAAGGGACTCCGACAGCCAGGGATATCCACTTGAACGTTTATTAGGTCTTTTGATTAGTGAATATCAAAGAATCTCTTTGTAAGGTGAAAATTTTAATCCAAAGGGTAAATAAAGAAGGTTTAAGTCTTATTGGAGCCTGGAGCTCCACTCATGCACGTCTGGTTCCCTTGGAAGTTGGCTCCGCCCCCAATAATCATCTTATGATTGTACAGACAGTCACTGATATTCATCTGAGTGTCTAGATGCAGACCATCTCATTATGTCATCATTGTTCTGAGCTTCTCAGCCACTTCAATGAATTTCAACATGATTATGTTTTATGTACACTTAGACTTAATTTCATTATGTATGATATGTAAAGGTATTTGAAAATGATTTATGTGTAGACTGTCCATTTCACTCAGACAAACCTTAAAGGTACATGAAACCCAAATTTTTGGTTTCATGATTTAGAAACAGCATACAATTTTAAACAACTTTCTAATTTACTACTTTTATCTAATTTTCTTCATTCTCTTGATAGCCTTTGTTGAAAAACATATCTAGATAGGCTCAGTAGCTGCTGATTGGTGGCCACACATGGATGCCTCGTGTGATTGGCTCACCCATGTGCATTGCTATTTCTTTGACAAAGGATATCTAAAGTATGAAGCAAATTAGATAATAGAAGTAAATTGGAATGTTGTTTGAAATTGTATTCTCTATCTGAATCATCAAAGAAACATGTTGGGTTTCATGTCCCTTTAATATTCCTCTAACCTAAAAAGTTCAATTCTGAATGTGTCTATTAATATTAGGATGACATAAATTTATGTTATTCTAATGATATATTCACAAAACATACTCTGTAAAAGTATTGTCTGATAGACACCATTCTATTCTTAATAGTTAATATGAACGGTAGTATCTACGTGTATATATTCTGAATAGTAATTGATTTACGCTTAAAATAATTATATTTAAGATTGCAAAGGCAATCATCTTATTCTATATGGTAATCAGTGATTACCTTTTTTCAAAGGCTATGTGGAGTGGCCATTTATATTTGATCATATTACACACTCCCATATTATCCAGTTGGTGGAGTCTCCAAAGTCAAAGGGCATGTGTCTAAAATAACTCTATGGAGCCATCACAGTCCTTTCAGGGACTCCACTTACTGGGGCATCATCCTCACCTTCCTCGGCCTGAGCTTCTGCATCTGCGGCTTGATGTGTTGCATTCATACGGATGAGCCGTGTCAATATAAGGTGATTAAGCAGCAGATGCAGAACCTCAGGCCGAGGAAGGTGAGGATGATGCCCCAGTAAGTGGAGGATCTGTAGATGACCCGAGGTAGCACGAATAACTCCTCCATCCACATAATGTTATATTTGTTGCCCATTGGCTATTGTTTTTTTTTATTTTTATTGTTGTGTCTGTTGCACTATTTCACCTTGTCAGATTTCTACTAAGGAGCTATGTTGGCCATTGTTTACCTTTGTCAACTCCCTGAAAGGACTGTGATGCACTATGTCACCTTGTCAGATGGCTCCAAAGGGGCTATGCTGGCCTTTGTTCACCCTTGTCAACTCCCTGAAAGGACTGTGATGCACTATGTCACCTTGTCAGATGGCTCCAAAGGGGCTATGTTGGCCATTGTTCACCCTTGTCAACTCACTGAAAGGACTGTGATGCACTATGTCACCTTGTCAGATGTCTCCAAAGGAGCTATGTTGGCCATTGTTCACCCTTGTCAACTCCCTGAAAGGACTGTGATGCACTATGTCACCTTGTCAGATGGCTCCAAAGGGGCTATGCTGGCCTTTGTTTACCCGTGTCAACTCCCTCCCTGAAAGGACTGTGATGCACTATGTCACCTTGTCAGATGACTTCAAAGGAGCTATGCTGGCCTTTGTTTACCCTTGTCAACTCCCTGAAAGGACTGTGATGCACTATGTCCCCTTGTCAGATGGCTCCAAAGGGGCTATGCTGGCCTTTGTTTACCTTGTCAACTCCCTGAAAGGACTCTGATGCACTATGTCACCTTGTCAGAGGGCTCCAAAGGGGCTATGCTGGCCTTTGTTTACCTTGTCAACTCCCTGAAAAGGACTGTGATGTCACCAGATGACTACAAAGGGGCTATGTTATCATTCTGACTTATTTGTCCTATTATCCTATTTATTTATGTTTTATAACCTTCATAAATCATATTTATCATAATAAAAAGAACAATGCAATTAAAATGTTGCATTTCTTCGTTATTTATTAATGTAATTTTTAATAAAAGTTCTTTTATGTTGATAATCCTTAAGTGATGTTGACCACAATTCTTAATTTATGGAAATGCATTCATAATGTACATTTTAATATTTTTGCTTTTGAAATCCACATACACATATAATATATTTTAAACAGACTATTATCTGAATGTTTGCAGCACATATATTCCAATTTTCCTTACATTTCCTTACATCTTATTATAGTAGTATAACATAAGAAATCACTGTGTGTAATGCACACATTTCTTTCATGTATTTGGCAAGAGTCCATGAGCTAGTGACGTATGGGATATACAATCCTACCAGGAGTGGCAAAGTTTCCCAAACCTCAAAATGCCTATAAATACACCCCTCACCACACCCACAATTCAGTTTTACAAACTTTCGCCTAGATTTAGAGTTTTGTCGGTAAAGACCTGCAGTGCTAACGAGCCTTTTTTTTCCAGCGCACCCTTAGCCTCAGAAAAGGGAGTGTTGAGCATAATTTAGCGCCACTTCAACCCTCAATACCAGCGTTGCTTACGGTAGCGGTAAGCTGGAAAAACGTGCTCGTGCACGATATCCCCATAGGAAACAATGGGGCTGAGCTGGCTGCAAAAAAAACCTAACACCTGCAAAAAAGCAGCGTTCAGCTCCTAACGCAGCCCCATTGTTTCCTATGGGGAAACACTCTCTAAGTCTACACCTAACACCCTAACATGAACCCCGAGTCTAAACACCCCTAACCTTACATTTATTAACCCCTAATCTGCTGCTCCGGCCACCGCCGCCACCTACATTATCCCTATGAATCCCTAATCTGCTGCCCCTAACATCGCCAACACCTATATTATATTTATTACCCCCTAATCTGCCCCCCCAACGTCGCCGCCACCTACCTACACTTATTAACCCCTAATCTGCCGACCGGACCTCGCCGCCACTATAATAAATGTATTAACCCCTAAACCGCTGCACTCCTGCCTCGCAAACACTATAATAAATTGGCTGATCGGAACAGCCAATAGAATGCAAGGTCAATCCGATTGGCTGATTGAATCAGCCAATCAGATTTTTCCTACCTTAAATCCAATTGGCTGATAGAATCCTATCAGCCAATTGGAATTCGAGGGATGCCATCTTGGATGACGTCATTTAAAGGAACCGTCATTCATTGTTAGTCCGTTGTGCTGGAAGGATGCTCCGCGCCGGAGGTCTTCAGGATGCTGCCGCTCTGCTCCGGATGGATGAAGATAGAAGATTCCGCTTGGATGAAGACTTCAATCAGATGGAAGACCTCTTCTGCCCCGCTTGGATGAAGACTTCAATCGGATGGAGGACCTCTTCTGCCCTGCTTGGATGAAGAATTCGGCTCGGCTGAGTGAATACGATTCTAGGTAGGGAGATCTTAAGGTTTTTTTTTTAAGGGTTGTTTGAGTGGGTTAGAGTAGGGGTATGTGGGTGGTGGGTTGTAATGTTGGGGGGGTATTGTATTTTTATTTACAGGTAAAAGAGCTGATTACTTTGGGGCAATGCCCCACAAAAAGCCCTTTTAAGGGCTGGTAAAAGAGCTGATTACTTTGTAATTTAGGATAGGGTAGGGCATTTTCTTATTTTGGGGGGCTTTTTTATTTTATAAGGGTGCTTAGATTAGGTGTAATTAGTTTAAACTTCTTGTAATTTTTTTTATTTTCTGTAATTTAGTGGGGTTTTTTTTGTATTATAGTTTAGTTTATTTAATTGTATTTGAGTTTAGATAATTGTAGGTAATTTATTTAATTAATTTATTGATAGTGTAGTGTTAGGTGTATTTGTAACTTAGGTTAGCATTTATTTTACAGGTAATTTTGTAATTATTTTAACTAGGTAGCTATTAAATAGTTAATAACTATTTAATAGCTATTGTACCTAGTTAAAATAAATAAAAAGTTGCCTGTAAAATAAATATAAATCCTAAAATAGCTACAATGTAACTATTAGTTATATTGTAGCTATATAAGGGTTTATTTTATAGGTAAGTATTTAGTTTTAAATAGGAATAATTTATTTAATGATAGTAAATTTATTTTGTTTAATTTAAATTATATTTAACTTAGGGGGGGGTTAGGGTTAGACTTAGGTTTAGGGGTTAATAACTTTATTATAGTAGCAGTGACATTGGGGGAAGGAGATTAGGGGTTAATAATTGTAGGTAGATGGCGGCGATGTTAGGGAGGGCAGATTAGGGGTTAATACAATATATTATAGTGTTTGCGAGGCGGGAGTGCGGCGGTTTAGGGGTTAATACATTTATTATAGTGGCGGCGAGGTCTGGTCGGCAGATTAGGGGTTAATAAGTGTAGGTAGGTGGTGGCAACATGGGGGGGCAGATTAGGCGGTAATAAATATAATATAGGTGTCGGCGATGTTGGGGGCAGTAGATTAGGGGTTCATAGCTATAATGTAGGTGGCGGTGATGTCCGGTCAGAAGATTAGGGGTTAAAACATTTTATTATAGGGTTTGCGATGTGGGGGGGGCTCAGTTTAGGGGTACATAGGTAGTTTATGGGTGTTAGTATACTTTATAGCACAGTAGTTAAGAGCTTTATGTTCCCGCGTTAGCCCATAAAACTCTTAACTACTGACTTTTTTTTGCGGTTGGAGTCTTGTCGGTAGAGGGTCTACCGCTCACTTCTTCCAAGACTTGTAATACCGGTGTTAGGCAAATCCCATAGAAAAGATAGGATACGCAAATGACGTAAGGGGATCTGCGGTAGCCTCGAGGCGCGGAAAGAAAGTGAGCGGTAGACCCTTTCCTGCCTGACTTTAAAAACCAGCGGGCGTTAAATGCTGTTATTTATTGCGTCATTCTTGGTGCAAGATTTTTTTTGCCGCGAATGTGCATCTGTAATGACGCAAGTTCATAATTTCCTGCGTCTTAGTTGACGCTAGGTTGATTGGCGCAAAATTGTGTTTGTTATGACGCGAGTTGAGTCATTTCCGGATGTTTGTTGGCACCAAAAAATTTCTCAACTTCCTTTTGCGTCATGCGTCTTACTTGGTGCCAAAAAATTTAGTTTTATTTTACCTTACTTCCGATATGCTCCTTGCCTTCTTTATGCTCAGAGGGCTATGCTATTTGCTTTTTTTGCCAATTTTAGCATTTGCATTTTTTCCCATTCCTGAAACTGCTATATGTGGAAATAAGATATTTCTGTTTGAATGTTATTTTTTCTTTTTCTACATTTTACAAGATGTCTCAATCTGCTCCTGTCTCAGAAGCTGCTGTAGGAACCATGCTGCCTGAACACAGTTCTACCAAAGCTAAGTGTATCTGTTGTAAGCTAGTGGAGATTATATCTCCAGCTGTAGCATGTAACAGTTGTCTTGATAAGCTTTAAATGCAGAAAAGGTTTCTATTAGTGCTAGTACAGTATCTGTTGTTCCTTCAGCATCTAAAGTACATGATATCCCTGTTGATATGAAAAATGATATTGCTGATGTGATACAGAAGGCTATGGCTGCTATACCACCTTCAAATAAACGTAAAAGGTCTTTTAAAACTTCTTATAATACTGATGAAATTTCTATTGACCGGCAACATACTGATATATCCTCCTCTGATAAGGATCTCTCTGACTCAGAAGATCCTACTTCAGACATTGACACTGATAAATCATCTTATCTTTTTAAGATTGAGTATATTTGTTCTTTGTTAAAAGTGTTAATAACTTTGGATATTAAGGAATCTGGTCCTCTTGATAATAAATCCAGTAAACGTTTAAATTCTGTATATAAACCTCCTGTGACTACTCCTGAGGTTTTTCCTGTTCCTGATGCTATTTCAGATGTGATTGCTAAGGAATGGTCTAAGCCTTGTACTTCTTTTGTTCCTTCTTCAAGGTTTACAAAGTTGTATCCTTTGCCAGTGGCTAGATTAGAGTTTTGGGCAAAAATCCCTAAGGTTGATGGGGCTCTTTCTACTCTTGCTAAACATACTACTATTCCTATGGAAGATAGTACTTATTTTAAGGATCCTTTTGATAGGAAGATTGAATCTTATCTAAGGAAAGCTTATTTGCATTCTGGCTATATGCTCAGACCTGCCATTTCTATGGCTAATGTTGCGGCTGCATCAACTTTTTAGTTAGATAGCTTAGCACAACAGGAAAAAGTCTCTGATTTGCATAGCATTGTTTATTTGCTTCAACATGCTTATCATTTTATCTGTGATGCTATTTTTGATATCATCAAGATTAATGTTAAATCTATGAGGTCTATCTATCAAGCTCTGAAAGGAGCTTGATGGCCCGTGTTTCTGCCTCAGACTCGCCAGAAACAGCAGTTATGAAGCAGCGGTCACAAAGACCGCTGCTCCATAACCTGTCCGCCTGTTCTGAGCAGGCAGACAGACATCACCGGAAATCAACCCGATCGAGTACGATCGGGTTGATTGAGACCCCCCTGCTGGTGGCCCATTGGCTGCAAGTCTGCAGGGGGCGGAGTTGAACCAGCAGCTCTCGTGATCTGCTGGTGCAATGCTGAATACGGAGAGCGTATTGCTCTCCGTATTCAGCGAGGTCTGCCAGACCTTGATAAATAGAAGCCCATGTCTTTGGCTATTTTAGCTAGAAGAGCTTTATGGCTCAAATGATGGAATGCTGACATGGTATCTACATCTAGGTTACTATCTCTATCATTCCAGGGTAATAATTTGTTTGGTTCAAAGTTGGATTCTATTATTTCCACTATTAATGGGGGAAGGGAGTTTTTTGCCTCAAGATAAAAAGTCTAAAGGCAAATCTAAAGCTTCTAATCGTTTTCGTTCCCTTCGTCAGAATAGAGAACAGAAAATTACTCCTTCCCCTAAAGACTCTGGCTCCAATTGGAAGCCATCCTCGAGTTGGAATAAATCCAAGCCTTACAAGAAACCAAAGCCAGTCCCCAAGACTGCATGAAGGTGTGGCCCTCGATCCAGTTATGCTGGTGGGGGGCAGATTAAAATTATTTCAAGACATTTGGACAGGTTCCATTCAGAATAATTGGATTTAGAATATTGTTTCTCAGGTGTATCAAATAGATTTCAGAATAAGACCTCCTGTGAGTAGATTTTTTATCTCTCATGTTCCAACAAATTGTGTGAAAGCCCAGACTTTTCAGAAGTGTGTTTCAGATCTAGAGATTTCAGGAGTAATTGTACCAGTTCCAATTCTGCAACAGGGTCTGGGTTTTTATTCAAATCTATTCATTGTCCTGAAGTATGAAAATTCTTTCAGACCAGTTCTGGATCTCAAGTTTATTAATCATTTTGTAAGGGTCCCTGTTATGGTATCACCAGAAATCAAGGGTTAATACCAGATGAAAGATGTCCTGAATATGGGATCAGCAACACACAACCCAGCTAATTCCCCCCAAACATGAGACCAAGCTCCATCTTGAAGGTAAAAATGAAGAATGTCTTTATTGAGGGCTATATGCCCAGTATTTATGCAGAACTCCCATAGGAGACCAGATGGGGGGTTGGTAGAGATTAGATAGAGGGAAGACGCCCTTTTACAGGATACAATAGAATTACATTACTTAACCAGATAAGCAATTAAACACAAGAAAACAATGGAGTTCTTTTTCACACCTGGCAGTCTGAACTTTGGAGGTGATAAAAAAATGTGAACGCTTATCACTTAAACTTAATTACAGTAAACAATAGCTGCTGCCAGGAAACCTGTCTTTAGAAAATAGCTTCTCAAAGCTTAACAAAGTTAATCCTTCCAGTACTGACAGAGGGGTCTGTCACACGGCTCCCTCCTGGTGGGACACTCCGGCAGACCCGGCTTGACCCTTTGGCGTGTCAACTTGGGGATGACCGGACTAGGAGGTGGTAGGAATGTCAGTTTGCCGGGACAATCCATCTGCATTCCCGTTATGAGAGAGAATTGCTGCCCGTATAAATAAGGGTTCAACTTCTTCAGTGCCCAGACCAGGGCTAAACAATCCTTCAAAATCTCATCGGCTTCTTTACGAGTTTTTTGTACCTGCTCTTTATAGGTATCCACAAGCCCTTCATACTGACGTAGGTTTCCCTTGAGTTGCTGCACCTCACTATGAGCCAGCGTCAGCTTCTCCTCCAGTGTCGCTAAGTTTGTCTTTAATGTTTCATGTTCTACTCTCAAGCTGGTGTTTTCTGCAGTCTGTCGGTGCAGCTTGTCTAGCAGAGATTCCTGTTCTAAACGCGCTTTTTCCTCTGCGCTCCTCTTCTCTCCCGCTAGCACTGTTACGTGATTGTTTAACATGACCATTTCATCCTCTACTTGACTCTTCTCCTTCATCAGTGCATTGTAACAGGACTTCCACATATCAATGGCGGATAGAGATTTACTGAGCTCAGCGTCCTGGAGCTCAGCAGCAGGTGGGCCAGTCTCTTCGGCATGGATCTGGGCACAGGTAGTCACAGGGTTAACATCGGTGGGACCCATGGGAGCGTAGGCAGAAACAAGGGGGGCCAAGTTATTTCCAAGGAGAACATCAGCAGGTAAGTCCTTCATGACCCCCACATTCACATGTCTAGCGCCCACTCCCCAATCCAAATGTACCCGGGCAACAGGTAGGCGGAACACAGCGCCCCCTGCTACCCTCACAGCCACAGTGTCTCCGGTGTGCTGTTTCTCAGACACCAAGTTCTTTTGGAGCAAGGTCATGGTAGCACCAGTATCCCGTAGACCACTGACCTCCTTCCCATTCACTTTAACCAGTTGCCGGTTATCCCGGTGGGCAGCTTGCACGGGGTCTGCTTCATGTAGGATGCCCCAGAATTCTTCCTCCTCTATGCAGTGGACCACAGGCTGGGGGTTACGTGGGTTTCGGCCGGCGGGTCTTCTCCAGGACTGTGCTTGGTTTGCTGTGTTTAGGGGACACTCTGGTCTTTTGTGCCCTAGTTGCTTACATCCAAAGCACCGAATATGCTGTGAGTTGTCCCGTGAGTTGAACTGGGCTGTCTGAGGATAGTTCGTGGCTGGAGGCCGTGTGGTAGAGTGGTGCGCCGGGGGTTGGTAACTGGTAGCTGCTGGGGTGACTGTGGGTCTGTACTCCACTCTGGCAGGGATCTTAGTGGTAGCAGTGTCCAGTTTGCGGGCATCCATATACTCATCTGTCAGGCGAGCTGCTGTGCGGTGCACCTTACATGCCCATTCGACGTAAGAATCTCCAGCTAGTTTAACAGTGTCTCTGAACCATCTCCTGTATGCCTCTGGTGTAATCGCATACCTGGAGAGCAGAGCCTGTTTTACAGCATTATAATCCCCGATTTCCTCATCTGGAATGGCCCGAAAAGCTTCGCTGGCCCGGCCGGATAATTTTTCGGATAATATCATGACCCAGTCCTCTGCGGGTACCTTTTGTAGGGCACATTGCCTCTCAAAATCCGCAAGGTATCCATCAATCTCTCCTTATGTTTCCAGGAAGCTTTTAAAAGCTGCAAAATGTACTTTTCTCTTTTCCACTGGGGTTGCTGTGACTTGGGCTGCTGCAGCGCTGCTTTGGTGAAGTAGGTTGGCCTCCACAGCGGCTATGACCCGGTCGATAATTTCTGTAGTCGGGTTGGGGCCATAATGTGCCAGTCTCATTTTAACCGCCCGGTCAAAGCTTGCTTCTTTGGGGTTCTGTCTCATATTCTGGGCCTATTGGTTCCTTCGGTCCCTGGTACTCCGTCCATCTCGGTCAGTATTGTAATAATCTCCCTCTTTCTGAGGTTACTGGCTTGTCGGCCCCGTTGTTCTAGCAGGTCTTTAATGGAAATGTTAGGTTGTAACAGACGGTAGAACTCCGCAGGCAGGCCATCAGGGTCCGGTGCTTTGCCTAAAGCCATACTCAGTATTGTCCTCTCCATCTCTTCGCTGGTGATAGGTGAATTCAATTGATCCACTTGATCCTGGCTAAGCCGCGGTGGGTTCACAGAAGACCAGAAGGCTTCGTTAACAGCAGGTGAACACGCCGTCTGTTTGGTGTACAGTGCAATATAATAGTCTGCAAACCCCTTGACTACATCTATGGGTGCAGTACGTGTCTTCCCTCCATATTTCAAGGAGGCAATATCCTTCTTTGCAGTCCGAGATTTAACTATGGAGGCCAAAAGTTTCCCCGACCGATTCCCGAATCTATAAAATTTGGAAGCAGTTTTAATTAGCCCTGCCGCTGCCTGTTGGGATACAAAGGTGTCCAAGTTTTCCTTAGCTACAGTTAAAAGTGCTCAAAGTGTGAATGGGATTTATAAAATCGGGTAAGGGGTAGTAATAAACAGACAAGCATATAAAAAAAGGAGTAAATGAGAGTATGTAAACAATAAGTTGGTGTAAATAAAACAAAATCTAACTATGGGCTGGGTATAGGATTAAAGGGAATGGGGTATGGAGTGTATGTGTGTGTATGTAGTGTTACAGCTATGTGTATGTATGTATTGAATGTGTTTGCGTGTAAATGAAAGTAAATATGTTTAACTATATGTAAGTAGTGGGAAAAAAAACAGCACACTCACCCAGATAAATTCATATACAAACTCTCACAAACTCTCTCACTAACTCTCTCTCACTAACTCTCTCACTAACTCTCTCTCACTAACTCTCTCTCACTAACTCTCTCTCTCTTACTAACTCTCTCTCACTAACTCTCTCTCACTAACTACGCCTAGACCTGCACCTATCTCAAAAAAGCAATACAGTCAAGGAAGCCATGTTTCTAGCGTGTTTATATACCCTATGTAAATGCTTAATGATGCACTGGTTTGCAAAGTAAACGAGATCCAGGTGTGCTTTAGTGATGATTTGTATGTGTGCAATGTGGAGTAGTAGAATTTGCTCATATAGAGTTTCTAAATGCACATATGTTTTTCTGGAATGTGTATAATGCGATGATGTCATAGTGATCATTTTGCATAACATTCTCCTAATTTAGTATCTCAAAATCCAAATGATGATTTCTGTTTGCATCGTATTTGTTAAGTGTTGTAAATGTTTATTTTATAATAATGCTTCCTAATCGCCAATGCGAATGTTTTGTTTGTGTATCAGTGTGAAATTTATTTTTTCTTGTTGTTATGTTCCGTGATGCAAATCTAAACATATTTTCTGAATCCCCCTTTATTGTAAATGTTCTGTAGCAATTGTTGTAAAGGATTGTGAATGTTGAATATGGATGTGCTATGTTGTGTGGGCGATTGTTGTTTCTACATTTGAGCTGATTCTTTTTAGTATCCATTATGTTGTATGTGTAATATGACAGAGCAGTGTGTAGTTCTCGCGATATCGAGTGCTAGATTAAAAATCTGTACTGTATATTCTTTTGCATTGATCTCTATGGGAGAATCCATTATGCGCCTGTGATTACGCTAGTGAAATAAACGCGGTACTCGTGTTACCGCAACAAGGTTCTTTTCAGACTTGTAATACTTACTTAATGAAGAGTGCGCAATGAAAATAACGCATGCGCTGTTTACAAACAGCCATTATGCAAAACTCGTAATCTAGCTGTGTATTAGGTGTGCATGACACTCAAGACTAAGGTACCTTATATAAATTGAGCCGGCCAGTTGATATCTTGCTCACCAGAGGTAAACAGGAACTTTGGAGTCTGTGTGTGAGTTGAGGATGGAGGACGGAGCAAATGTCCGTTCTGATAGCGGGCCACAACTATAACATTGTCTAACATACGTTTATCTATCTATCTATCTATCTATCTATCTATCTATCTATCTATCTACCTATCTATCCATCTATCATCTATCTATCTATCTATCTATCTATCTAAATCTATCTATCTATCTATCTATCTATCTATCTATCTATCTATCTATCTATTTCCAGTTATATATTAATAATTTTGAGAATAATGCAGAATATATACTCTTATGCAACCTGTAGCACTGCGTGCAGCCTTGTGAGATCCTTCTAATGTGAGGTGTAACCTACCAATTATAAAAGCTCCCTACTTGTGGGTCTATATAGTATTTTTATCTTTAAAAAAAACCTTCCATATCAGCTTTTTGAACAGCTGTAAAGGGACTTCACTTGTAAGGGAGTAAAGTATAAATTCATGTTTTCCAGTAGAATAAATAAGTTACATTTCATACAACTAGCGGTTTCTTATAATTCTACTTTATTATTTTACTGTTGGGCAGGCTGGGCTAAGGAGGAGGGTACATAATTGCCTCTTACACCACCATGACCATTGTAAAGAAAACATAAAACTCAATCTACTGACCCTGTATGGAGATTTTCAGTGGCAATTACATTTCATTTGTGTTGGTAAACATATATTACCTTATAATTCGTGGAGAAACTGTAATTTTATTCATGGAAAGATAAGGGACATTTCTTGTATTAAAATATAATTAGATCGTGTATTGCTGACATTGTAGGGACCAGGGACATGTAATGAAATAGCTCAGATTATCTTTACAGAACAGATTTTACACATTTGAAATATATCTATATCTATATCTAGCTATATATATCTTTTTATATATACATACACACATATTCATATGATCATTTGCATTTTTTCCAACGTAATGGAGCACTTATGTCTTGTTGAACTCAACGTTTACAGATGTTGAGAGGACTCAGAGATTTTTGCGCCATGCCTTTACTAAGCATTTTCTGATCTCTCTTACCCCAAAGCCATAAATAAGTGGATTGAGGGCGGCTGGAATAATAAGATATATTGCACTAAAAAGATTTTGGATGTCAATTGAAATGGAACTCTGTATTCTGTAAACGATGGAAGAAGAAAGGGCGCTCATGTGAAATGTTATGGCGACAGACAGGTGTGTACCACACGTGTGCAGGGCTTTGTGTTTGGCCTTTCCAACAACAATTTTCATGGCTGTATTAAGAATATTTGAGTAGGAAACAAGCAGGAAGGAGAGGTCAGCTACAGTGACCAAGATTCTTATTATAAGTCCAGCAACTAGTGAGGTAGAGATATTGCCACATCCAAGATTCAGAAGTCCCATGTTTTCACAAACAAAGTTTAGGATTATGTTTGACTTGCAGTACTGAACCTGAGAAGCCAATAAGATTAATGGCAGCACAAGACAAATACTCCGCATTATAGCAATGAAAGATAGCTGGGCAAGTAAGCGGTTTGTCATGATGTCATGATAACGCAGTGGTCTGCAAATTGCCACATATCTGTCTAACGCCATCAATAACACCACAGCAGACTCATATGTAACCATGAAATAAATTGTGAACATTTGCAGAAGACATCCAGACAAAGTGATCTGGTTTAGATCAAATAAAAGGCCCAACAGAAATTTTGGCAAGATGGCAGTGGAAGAGAAAAGGTTAACAAGAAGCAAGACAGAGATAAGTGAGTACATCGGAGAATGAAGACTCTTCTCAGCCCAGATCCTATAGATAATAAGAAAATTGGCAGTCAGAATCACCAAATAGATGGCCAGAAATGGGATTACCAGAAACGGCCTATGACTTGCTGTCCCAGGAAATCCTAAAAGGACAAATTCTGTGTGAGAGAAAGGGTGGCTCTGATTTGTGCTTCGTTCCTTCATGGTTGGTTGCAATGAGCACTTACATTACATTTGTGTTGGTAAAAATATATTAGTAGCAAATGTCCAATCATGCAACAGCACACCAAACCTTATGTATACTCAGTGTCATTATAGCGTTGGCTTCTTCTTCATCTCTTTACTAAAATTTTAAGCTGGAAATAAAAAAAAAAACAGAAAATAAAATGTTAATTTTTAAAACCAATAGTTGTTTTATATGGATTTAATTCAGGTGTGTAGCATTTTCTGAGGTTTTACTTAGCGTCTTTATATGGATTTAAATGGATTTAAGTCAGGTATATAGCATTTGCTGAGGTTTTACTCAGCGTCTTTATATGGATTTAATTCAGGTGTGTAGCATTTGCTGAGGTTTTACTCAGTGTCTTTACATGGATTTAATTCAGGTGTATAGCATTTTCTGAGGTTTTACTCAGCGTCTTTATATGGATTTAATTCAGGTGTGTAGCATTTGCTGAGGTTTTACTCAGCGTCTTTATATGGATTTAATTCAGGTGTGTAGCATTTGCTGAGGTTTTACTCAGCGTCTTTATATGGATTTAAATCGTGTGTAGCATTTGCTGAGGTTTTACTCAGCGTCTTTATATGGATTTAATTCAGGTGCGTAGTATTTGCTGAGGTTTTACTTAGCGTCTTTATATGGATCTAATTCAAGTGCGTAGCATTTGCTGAGGTTTTACTCAGCGTCTTTATATGGATTTAAATCATGTGTGTAGCATTTGCTGAGGGTTTATTCAGCGTCTTTATATGGATTTAATTCAGGTGCGTAGCATTTGCTGAGGTTTTACTCAGCGTCTTTATATGGATCTAATTCAGGTGCGTAGCATTTGCTGAGATTTTACTTAGCGTCTTTATATGGATTTAAATGGATTTAATTCAGGAGTGTAGCATTTGCTGAGGTTTTACTCAGAGTCTTTATATGGATTTAATTCAGGTGTGTAGCATTTGCTGAGGTTTTACTCAGCGTCTTTATATGGATTTAATTCAGGTGTGTAGCATTTGCTGAGGTTTTACTCAGCGTCTTTATATGGATTAAATTCAGGTGTGTAGCATTTGCTGAGGTTTTACTCAGCGTCTTTATATGGATTAAATTCAGGTGTGTAGCATTTGCCGAGATTTTACTCAGCGTCTTTATATGGATTTAATTCAGGTGTGTAGCATTTGCTGAGGTTTTACTCAGCGTCTTTATATGGATTTAAATGGATTTAAGTCAGGTATATAGCATTTGCTGAGGTTTTACTCAGCGTCTTTATATGGATTTAATTCAGGTGTGTAGCATTTGCTGAGGTTTTACTCAGTGTCTTTACATGGATTTAATTCAGGTGTATAGCATTTTCTGAGGTTTTACTCAGCGTCTTTATATGGATTTAATTCAGGTGTGTAGCATTTGCTGAGGTTTTACTCAGCGTCTTTATATGGATTTAAATCGTGTGTAGCATTTGCTGAGGTTTTACTCAGCGTCTTTATATGGATGTAAGTGTAAGGTTAGAGGTGTTTAGACTCGGGGTTCATGTTAGGGTGTTAGGTGCAGACTTAGAAAGTGTTTCCCCATAGGAAACAATGGGGCTGCGTTGGGAGCTTAACGCTGCTTTTTTGCAGGTGCCCCATTGTTTCCTATGGGGGAATCGTGCACGAGCACGTTTTGTCAGCTTACCGCTACCGTAAGCAACGCTGGTATTGAGGGTTGAAGTGGCGGTAAATTCGGCTCAACACTCCCTTTTTTGAGCCTAACGCAGCCCCTCAGACAACTCTCAATACCAGCATTGTTTGGAAGCAGCGGTAGGAAAAAAAGCTGCGTTAGCTACGTTGGTCTTTACCGACAAAACTCTAAATCTAGCCGATTGCCTCCTATGGAGGTGGTGAAGTAAGTTTGTGCTTGATTTCTACGTTGATATGCACTTCTCAGCAATTTGAAGCCCAATTCCTCTCAGAGTACAGTGAATGTCAGAGGGATGTGAAGGGAGTATAACCTATTGAATTTTATGGTTTCCTTGCGGGAAATCTTTTTTATAGTTTCTCTGTTATCGGCCGTAGAGATTCATCTCCTACCTCTCTTTTCAGATCGACGATATACTCTCATATTCCATTACCTTTACTAATAACTGTTTCAGTACTGGTTTGGCTATCTGCTATATGTGGATGGCTGTCTTTTGGTAAGTATGTTTTCATTACTTAAGACACTCTCAGCTTGTCAGGGTGCCAGGAATCAGACTGAGACGAGAAGTGCAAAAGTAATCACACCTTTATTAATAGCAAAAAATAATAAAAAGTCCACAAGTCAAATAACAAGCCAGGAGTAAAAACCAGAGCTGGTAGTCAGACAAGTCAGGAGCCAAAGCGAATAGTCAGACAAGCCGGAATCAGGAACAAGGAAAACGGCAGAGTCAGGAACAAGCCAGGGATCAGGAACCAGGAAGAACGTCAGGCAGCCAGGTAATACACAGGAACTCTCACAAACAGGTCTGAGACAACGCAAAGGCAAAGCATACTGAACAGAGGCCCTTTAAATAATAAGTGATGACATCACAATTCTGAGACTGCATCCTGTCTCACACGGATGATGCACACCAGTCTGGCCATAAAAGGAAGTGCAGGAAATGAGTAGCATCCCCCACAATGCAGCATAGTCAGGATGAGAGTTGAGTAAAATGGCTGCCATCAGCACATGGCAAACAAAACAGGGAAAAAACCCAGAACAGAGATATGGTTTGGCACATTATGTATTGATATAAAGTTCTAAATATATGTATTGTATTTATATTTGTCATGAGTCAGGTTTATGTATATTTCCTTTTGCAGACTATCAGTTTCATATTTGGGAAAAAATATATTTAGGAAAATATTTTTCTTACCTGGGGTATAGTCTTTTTTTCAAATTGACTGCTTTTGCATTGAGTTTTCGCGGCCAAAATTAAACCAGTGAGGTCGCAAAATGCCAATGTTTATTGTGTCATATTTGGCGCGAGAAGTTTTTTGGCGTGAAGGTACGTCCAGTGACACAAATTCGTCATTTCCGGCGTCTTAGTTGATGCCAAGTTTCCTTGCACAAGGATGGTTGAAACCCATAATTCGCCATGAACGGGGATAACTTGGAGGAAGCATTAATAGCACTATTACGAGCAAACTCTGCCCAAGGTAACAGTTCAGACCAATTATTGTGGTGATCTGAGACATAGCAATGGAGGAACTGTTCCAGAGCTTGATTAGACCGTTCCACAGCCCCATTGAATTGAGGGTGATATGCCGAGGAGAAGGAAAGCTGGATCCCCATTTGAGCACAAAAGGAACGCCAAAATCTGGAGACAAACTGGCTACCCCGGTCCGACACTATCTCCTTAGGTAACCCATTTAAATGGAAGACCTCCCGGGCAAAAATTGAAGCAAGCTCCTGAGCGGTAGGCAGCTTAATCAAGGGAATGCAATGTGACATTTTAGAAAAATGGTCAACCACCATAAGGACAACAGTATTGCCATTGGAAACAGGGAGCTCGACAATGAAGTCCATGGAAAGATGTGTCCAAGGATGCTCACCATTAGCAATAGGTTGATGAAGACCCACAGGAAGACGTAGAGGAGTCTTATTCTGTGCACAAACTGAGCAGGAGGCAACATACGCAGCAACATAAGAACGAAGGCCTGGCCACCAGAATTGTCGAGTGACAGACCAAATCATTTGGTTCTTGCCTTGGTGACTTGCGGCTTTAGGATAGTGGTAAGTGTGCAAAAGTTTAGTTTGAAGATTCTCAGGAACAAAACACTTACCACTAGGTTTCTCAGGAGGTGCATTGGTTTGTGCAGCCAGAATCTCCTCCCCCAAGGGAGAAGTCAAATTAGTACGTATGGTAGCCAAAATATGGTCAGGAGGTATCAACTTGGAATAAAATATGGTCAGGAGGTATAACAGGAGTAGGAACAGACTCCTCCTTGGACAGAGGCGAAAATTGTTGAGAGAGTGCATCAGCCCTAACATTCTTACTACCAGGCAGGTAGGAGACCACATAATTAAACTGAGACAAAAATAGCGCCCATCTGGCCTGTCGTTTTGCTTCTGATAGATAAGTTAAATTCTTGTGGTCACTAAGAATGAGCACTGGCATGCTAGTACCCTCGAGAAGATGCCTCCATTCCTTGAGTGCCAAAATTATGGCCAGTAATTCCCTGTCGCCAATGTCATAATTGCACTCCGCTGGAGAAAATTTCTTAGAGAAGAAACCACACAGATGCAAGGAACCATCAGGCATAGGAAGTTGAGACAAGAGGGCACCTACTCCAGTCTCAGATGCATCAACCTCAAGAATGAAAGGCAGGACAGGGTTAGGATGAGCCAGAACTGGAGCAGCAGCAAAGGCAGTCTTAAGACTATCAAAGGCCTTAATTGCAGTAGGGACCAATGGAGTGGATCATTCTCTTTACGGGTCATGTCTGTGATAGGTTTGACCAAGGAAGAAAAGTTTTTAATAAACTTTCTATAGTAATTGACAAACCCCAAAAAACGTTGAATAGACTGAAGACCAACTGGGCAAGGTCACTGCAGAACTGCAGATAACTTGTTAGGATCCATGGAGAACCCTGCAACGGAGATAACATAACCAAGAAAGGTTACTTGAGTCTGATGGAACTCACATTTCTCGAGTTTGCAAAACAGGCTGTTCTCACGTAGTCTCTGAAGAACCTGTGTAACATCAGAACGATGAGCCTCAAGTGTGGGTTAGTGTATGAGGATGTCGTCTAAGTACACCACAACACACTGTTGCAACATATTTTGTAGGACATCATTAATAAATTCCTGAAAAACAGCAGGAGCATTACATAGGCCAAAGGGCATTACAAGATATTCATAATGCCCGCTCCTGGTGTTAAATGCTGTTTTCCATTCGTGGCCCTCCTTTATCCTAACGAGATTGTACGCTCCTCTCAAATCAAGTTTAGTAAAGACCGTAGTTCCGTAATGAGCGGAATAGGGTAAGCATTCTTAATGGTAAGACGATTAAGACCCCTATAATTGATGCATGGTCTTAACTCACCACCCTTTTTCTTCACAAAGAAAAAGCCAGCCCCTGCAGGAGGGCAGGATTTGCGGATGATCCCCACGTGACAGAGCATCGGCAACATACTGCTCCATAGCACAATTCTCTGCAACAGACAAAGGGTACACCCAGCCCGAGGAGGAATGGCTCCGGGTTGCAGGTCTATGGCACAATCGTAAGACCGGTGAGGAGGCAACGTACCAGCATGCACCTTGTCAAAAACGTCTAGTAACTCTCGGTACTCCTCTGGCAATTGAGATACCGAAGAAGTGCACAAGACTTTAACTGATTTCCGAAGACAAGTGGAAATACATTGCGGGACCACGACAAAATTTCGGACCTGCGCCAGTCGAGACTGGGATTGTGCTTTTGGAGCCAGGGATAACCCAGAACATCTGGAAAATGAGGAGAGTTTATCACCTGGAACTGGAGGGTTTCAAAATGGATAGCCCCAACAGCCATGGACAACGGAGCAGTTTCATGAGTAACGAGTGCGGGCTGAAGGGGCCTGCCATCAATGGCCTCAATAGAAAGCAGAATGGACCGAGGCAAAACAGGAATGGAGGGCTTTGATACAAAAGCACTGTCAATGAAATAGCCTGCAGCACCGGAGTCAACAAGACCCTGAGTGACTATGGAGGAGTCCAACCAGGAAAGGACAACCGTGACCAAAGGTTTCTCCTTAAGCGGTTCCGGGGACGAGGATAAACCACCCAAGGTCTGCCCCCAACAGGACCTTAGGTGTGAGCGTTTCCCGGACGTGTAGGACAAGACCTTAAAGGTGGCCCTGTAACCCACAATAGAGGCAGAGCCCCTCCCTCCTCCTAAAGGCCCTCTCCGCCGCGGAGAGACGCGTGAATCCCAACTGCATCAGTTCAGCAGTACCTGGTGACTCAGGACCAGGAGGCATGGGAGGAGAGGGAGGCACGGGTGGGAATGAAAACGTAGAAGACAACGGAACAGGAGGCTTCCACAAGCGCTCCTTGAAAGAGGGCCTCTCTCTGAGTCTGATGTCAATTAGGATAAAAAAAGACACCAATGCCTCGAGATCCTCTGGTTAATCTCTGGCAGCAACTTCATCTTTAATCGCATCAGAGAGCCCATGAAAGAAGGCGGCAACAAGGGCTTCATTGTTCCAACCTACCTCTGCGGCAAGCGTACGTAACTCAATAGCATACTGAGCAACCGATCTTGTACCTTGCTGAATGGACATGAGTCATTTAGCAGCAGAGGAGGAGCGAGCCAGAACGTCAAATACCCTTCAAAAGAAGGCCACAAATTCAGGGTAATTTGAAATCACAGGTTTATTAGTCTCCCACAAGGGATTAGCCCAGGCAAGAGCTGTGTTAGAGAGTAATGAGATGAGAAATCACACCTTAGCTCTGCCAGAGGGAAACACCTGAGGTAACATCTCAAAGTGAATGCCCACCTGGTTCAAAGACCCTCTGCACTGAATAGGATCGCCTCCATATCACTGAGGTAGAGGTGCAGAACTGGACATGCTCCTGGTAGGCATAGGTGCAGCAGCGGAAACAGAAGCAGCCATAACTTGCGGGACACTTTGGTCCAAATATGCAGTGCGAGTCAGCAGGGTTTGCAGGGCTAGTGCAAATTGATCCAAGCTGTGATCCTGTACATCCATCCTAGAAATGATGGCAGGTAAAGGTGGATAATTAGCACCATCAGGATTCATGGCCTCTGCGTAATGTCAGGGTGCCAGGAATCAGACTGAGACAAGAAGTGCAAAAATAATCACACCTTTATTAATAGCAAAAAATAAGAAAATGTCCACAAGTCAAATAACAAGCCAGGAGTCAAAACCAGAGCTGGTAGTCAGATGAGCTGAGTCAGGAGCCAAAGCGAATAGTCAGACGAGCCGGAATCAGGAACAAGGAAAACAGCAGAGTCAGGAACAAGCCAGGGATCAGGAACCAGGAAGGACTTCAGGCAGCCAGGTAATACACAGGAACTCTCATAAACAGGTCTGAGACAACGCAAAGGCAAAGCATACTGGACAGAGGCCCTTTAAATAATAAGTGATGACATCACAATTCTGAGACTGCATCCTGTCTCACACGGATGATGCACACCAGTCTGGCCATAAAAAGAAGTGCAGGAAATGAGCAGCATCCCCCACAATGCAGCATAGTCAGGATGAGAGGTGAGTAAAATGGCTGCCAGCAGCACATGGCAAACAAAACAGGGAAAAAACCCGGAACAGAGATATGGTTTGGCACTTTATGTATTTATATAAAGTTCTAAATATATGTATTGTATTTATATTTGCCATGAGTCAGGTTTATGTATATTTCCTTTTGCAGACTATCAGTTTCATATTTGGGAAAAAATATATTTAGGAAAATATTTTTCTTACCTGGGGTATAGTCTTTTTTTCAAATTGACTGCTTTTTCATTAAATTTTCGCGGGCAAAATTAAGCCAGCGAGGTCGCAAAATGCCGATGTTTATTGTGTTATATTTGGCGCAAGAATTTTTTTGGTACGTCCGGTGACACAAATTCATAATTTCCGGCATCTTAGTTGACGCCGAGTTTCCTTGCACAAGGTTGCGTCTGCAATGATGCGAGTGGTGTGTCATTTCTGGCTGTTGTTAGCGCCAAAAAATTTCATTTTGCGTTGTGCGTCATACTTCCCGTCAAATAATTTCATTATTTAAAAACCCCATTCCTATATGCCTCTTGCCTTTTTCTATGTCAGAGGGCTATGCTGTTTGGATGTCTCAATCTGATCCTGTCTCAGAAACCACTGTTGGAACCCTGCTGCCTGATAACAGCTCTACCACAGCTTTTACATGCAGAGAATGTGTCCATTAGTAATAGTACAATGCCTGTTGTTCCTTCAACATCTAATGTACATGATATCCCTGCGAATATAAAAGATTTTATTGCTGATGCGATTCCTTCAACATCTAATTTACATGATATCCCTGTGAATATAAAAGATTTTATTGCTGATGCGAAACTATTGCCTAGATTACGAGTTTTGCGGTAACAGGGGTGCGTTGCTAACTTGCAGTTTATTCTCACCGCTCCCTTACCTGCAGCGCTGGTATTACAGGTTTTTATCACTCCAATACCAGCGCTGCTTAAGTCAGCGGTGAGCTGGTTATACGTACTCGTGCACGATTTCCCCATAGACTTCAATGGGGAGAGCCGGCTGAGAAAAAGTCTAACACCTGCCAAAAAGCAGCGTAAAACTCAGTAACGCAGCCCCATTAATTCCTATGGGGAAACACATTTTGGGGCCTAGTTATCAACGTGTCTACTTTTCCTGCCTTCACCGGCCCAATACGCTCGCCTAAGCTCGCCTCACATCGCCGCCGCGGACCTGCAAAATTCGCCTAAGTTATCAAAAAAGCTGTCAAAAAGCCGCGCACCAAGTACTGGGCGATGAGCAGCGGACTGTGAGAGTTATCACTCATCCGATCTCGCTGCTCTTCGGCTTTTTCACAGCTTTCTTGCTAGCCTCTCACTAAGCACCCACACTAAACTACACTGTTCTACCCCCTATACCGGCGCCCCCGGAGCCCCCTACAACTCAATAAAGTTACTAACCCCTAAACCGCCGCTCCTAGACACTGCCGCAACTCTTATAAATGTATTAATCCCTAATCCGCCGCTCCTAGACACTGCCGCAACTCTTATAAATGTATTAATCCCTAAACTGCCGCTCCCGGACACCGCTGCCACCTACATTATACCTAGTAACCCCTATCCTGCCCCACCTATACCGTTGCCCTCTATAATAAAGTTATTAACCCCTATCCTGCTGATCCCGCACCTCGCCGCAACTAAATAAATAGTTTAACCCCTAAACCGCCGCTCCCTGACCCTGCCGCAACCTATATTAAATTTATTAACCCCTATCCTGCCCCCCCTACACCGTCGCCACCTATAATAAATTTATTAACCCCTATCCTGCCCCCCACTACACCGCCGCCACTGTAATAAAATTATTAACCCCTAAACCTAAGTCTAACACTAACCCTAACACCCCCTAACTTAAATATTAATTAAATAAATCTAAATAATATTTCTATTATGAACTAAATTAATCCTATTTAAAACTAAATACTTACCTTTAAAATAAACCCTAATATAGCTACAATATAAATAATAATTATATTGTAGCTATCTTAGGATTTATTTTTATTTTACAGGTAACTTTCAATTTATTTTAACTAGGTACAATAGCTATTAAATAGTTATTAACTATTTAATAGCTTACCTAGCTAAAATAAAGAGAAATTAACCTGTAAAATAAAAACTAACCTAAGTTACAATTACACCTAACACTACACTATACTTAAATAAATTATTCCTATTTAAAACTAAATACTTACCTGTAAAATAAACCCTAAGATAGCTACAATGTAATTAAATTGATAAAATTCTATCAGCCAATTGGAATCTAAGGGATGCCATCTTGGATGACGTCACTTAAAGGTACCTTCATTCAGCAAGAAGACGTCGGAAGAAGAGGATGCACCGCACCGGATGTTTTGAAGATGGAGCTGCTCCGCATCGGTCGGATGAAGATATAAGAGGCCCTCTGGGTTAAGACTTCTGCCCATCTGGAGGACCACTTCTGCCCGTCTGGAGGACCACTTCTGCTGGCTTCGTTGAGGACATCTTGCCGCTTGGATGAAGACTTCTCCCGGTAAGTGAATCTTCGGGGGTTAGTGTTTTGATTTTTAAAGGGTTTATTGGGTGGGTTTTATTTTTAGGTTAGGGCTTTGGGCAGCAATAGAGGTAAATGCCCTTTTAAGGGCAATGCCCATCCAAATGCCCTTTTCAGGGCAATGGGGAGCTTTGTTTTTTTTTAGTTAGGGTTTTATTTGGGGGGTTGGTTGTGTGGGTGGTGGGTTTTACTGTTAGGGGGGTTGTTTGTATTTCTTTTTCAGGTAAAAGAGCTGATTTCTTTGGGGCAATGCCCCACAAAAGGCCCTTTTAAGGGCTATTGATAGTTTAGTTTAGGCTAGGGTTTTTTTTATTTTGAGGGGGCTTTTTTATTTTGATAGGGCTCTTAGATTAGTTGTAATTATTTTAAATATCTCGTAATTTGTTTTTTATTTTTTGTAATTTAGTGTTTGTTTTTTTGTAATTTAGCTAATTGTATTTAATGTATTTAATTGTATTTAATTTAGGTAAGTTATTTGATTGTAGTGTAGTGTTAGGTGTTAGTGTAGCTTAGGTAAGGTTTTATTTTACAGGTCAATTTGTATTTATTTTAACTAGGTAGCTAGTATATAGTTAATAACTATTTAGTAACTATTCTACCTAGTTAAAACAAATACAAACTTGCCTGTAAAATAAAAATAAACCCCAAGCTAGATACAATGTAACTATAACTTATATTGTAGCTAGCTTAGGGTTTATTTTATAGGTAAGTATTTAGTTTTAAATTGGAATAATTTAGGTAATGATAGGAATTTTATTTAGATTTAATTTAATTATATTTGTTAGGGGGTGTTAGGGTTAGACTTAGGTTTAAAGGGTTAATACATTTAGAATAGTTGCGGCGACGTTGGGGACATCAGATTAGGGGTTAATAAGTATAATGTAGGTGGCGGCGATGTTAGGGGCGGCAGACTAGGGGTTAATAATATTTAACTAGTGTTTTCGAGGCAGGAGTGCGGCGGTTTAGGGGTTAATATGTTTATTCTAGTGGCGGCGATGTCCGGAGCGGCAGAGAAGGGGTTAATATTTTTATTTTAGTATTTGCAATGCGGGAGGGCCTCGGTTTAGGGGTTAATAGGTAGTTTATGGGTGTTAGTGTACTTTGTAACACTTTAGTTATGAGTTTTACACTACAAAGCTGTAGCATAAAACTCATAACTACTGACTTTAAAATGCGTTAGGAATCTTGGCGGTAGAGGGTGTACCGCTCACTTTTTTGGCCTCCCAGGACAAACTCATAATACCGGCGCTATGCAAGTCCTATTGAAAAAAGACTTTACAAATTTACGTAAGTTGGTTTGCGGTAAGGCCAAAAAAGTGTGCGGTGCCCCTAAACCTGCAAGACTCGTAATACCAGCGGGCATAAAGAAGTGCGTTAGGACCTGTTAACGCTGCTTTTTTACCTTAATGCAAAACTCGTAATCTAGCCGTATGTTTATAAACCTCCTGTGTCTGCTATCCTGCCTTCAAATAACCTAAAAGGTCTTTTAAATCTTCTCATAAAGTTGATGAAATTTAAAATGACCGACAACATACTGAATTATCCTCCTCTGATGAGGATCTTTCTGATTCAGAAGATCCTTCCTCAGATATTAACACTGACAAATCTTCTTATTTATTTAAAATGGAGTCTATTTGTTCCTTGCTAAAAGTGGTGTTGATTACATTGGATATTGAGGAAACTAGTCCTCTTGATACTAAAACTAGTAAATGTTTAAATTCTGTTTATAAACCTCCTGTGGTTACTCCAGAGGTTTTTCCAGTTTCTGTTGCAATTTCTGATATGATTTCTAAGGAATGGAATAGGCCTGGTACTTTTATCCCTTCTTCAAGGTTTAAAAAATTGTATCCTTTGCCAGCAGTTAGTTTGGAGTTTTGGGAAAAAGAGTAAATGGGGCTATTTCTACTCTTGCTAAACGTAGTACTATTCCTATGGAAGATAGTAATTCTTTTAAGGACCCTTTAGATAGGAAACTTGAATCTTATCTAAGGAAAGCATATTTATATTCTGGCTATCTTCTCAGGCCTGCCATTTCTTTGGCTGATGTTGCAGCTGCATCAACTTTTTGGTTGGAAAGTTTAGCACAACATGACACAGATCCTGATGTTAAATCTATATCTTTAGCTATTTTAGCTAAAAGAGCTTTGTGGCTTAAATCTTGGAATGTTGATATGGTATCTAAATCTAGATTACTATCTCTTTCTTTCCAAGGTAAAAATTTATTTGGCTCTCAGTTGGATTCAATTATTTCAACTGTCACTGGGGGGAAGGGAGTTTTTTTTACCTCAGGATAAAAGACTTAAGGGTAAATCTAAAGCTTCTTTCCGTTTTCGTTCCTTTCGACAAAATAAGGAACAGAAACCCAATCCTTCCCCAAAGAATCTGGTTCCAATTGGAAACCTTCTTCAAGTTGGAATAAATCCAAGCCGTTTAAAAAACCAAATCCAGTCCCCAAGTCTGCATGAAGGTGTGGCCCTCATTCCAACCCAAATGGTAGGGGGCAGATTAAGATTCTTACAGGATGCATATCTTCATATTCCTATTCATCCAGACCACTATCGGTTTATGAGATTCTCTTTTCTAGACAAGAATTACCAATTTGTTGCTCTTCTATTTGGCCTAGCGACAGCTCCAAGAATCTTTTCAAAGGTTCTCGGTGCCCTACTCTCTGTAATCAGAGAACGGGGTATTGTGGTGTTTCCTTATTTGGACGATATCTTGGTACTAGCTCAGTCTTTACATTCTGCAGAATCTCACACGAATCAACTAGTGTTATTTCTTCAAAAACATGGTTGGAGGATCAATTTACCAAAAAGTTCCTTGATTCCTCAGACAAGGGTCACCTTTTTAGGTTTCCAGATAGATTCAGTGTCCATGATTCTGTCTCTAACAGACAAGAGGCAATTAAAATTGGTTTCAACTTATTCGATCCTTCAGTTTTAATCATTCCCTTCAGTAGCTATGTGCATGGAAGTTTTAGGTCTAATGACTGCAGCATCGGACACAATCCCCTTTGCTTATTTTCATATGAGACCTCTCCAGCTTTTTATGCTGAATCAATGGTGCAGTGATTATACAAAGATATCACAATTAATATCCTTAAATCCCAATGTTCGACTCTCTCTGACTTGGTGGTTAGATCACGATTGTATAGTTCAAGGGGCCTCTTTTGTTCATCCAACCTGGACTGTGATCACAATAGATGCAAGTCTTTCAGGTTGGGGAGCTGTCTTGGGATCTCTGACAGCACAAGGGGTTTGGAAATCTTAAGAGGCGAGGTTACCAATCAATATTTTAGAACTCGGTGCTATTTCAGGATAGAGAATAGAGAACCCTTCATTTGCTTTCAGACAGACAATATCACAAATGTGGCATATGTCAATCATCAGGGTGGGAATCACAGTCCCCATGCTATGAAAGAATTATCTCAGATACTTGATTGGGCAGAATCCAGCTCCTGTCTAATTTCTGCAGTTAATATCCCAGGTGTAGACAATTGGGAAGCGGATTATCTCAGCCATCAGACTTTACATCTGGGGGAGTGGTCGCTCCATCCAGATGTGTTTTCTCAAATTGTTCAGATGTGGGGTCTTCCAGAAATAGATCTGATGGCTTCCCATCTAAACAGGAAACTTCCCAGGTACCGGTCCAGGTCCAGGGATCCTCAGGCGGAGGCGATGGATACGTTAGCAGTTGCTTAGTGTTACCAACCTACTTATATCTTCCCGCCTCTGGTTCTTTTTCCAAGAGTGATTTCCAAGATCATCATGGAACGATCGTTTGTGTTGCTGGTTGCTCCAACATGGCCTCACAGGTTTTGGTATGTGGATCTTGTTCGGATGTCCAGTTGCCAACCTTGGCCACTTCCTTTAAGATCAGACCTTCTGTCTCAAGGTCCGCTTTTCCATCAGGATCTCAAATCATTAAATTTAAAGGTATGGAAATTGAACGCCTAGTGCTTAGTCATAGAGGTTTCTCTGACTCAGTGATTAACAAATCTCTGCTCTTTTTGTTTTATTTCACAGAAAGATTTCTAAGCTTCCTGATATTCACTGTTTTGTGCAGGCTTTGGTCCGTATCAAGTAGAAAGCTTCCACACAGGTGGAAAGAGTCCAGCATGAAATGGGCCGAGAATAGTAGAGAGTAAAAAAATTTGCTTTATTGGATATGCATTAAAAGTACTGTGAGTTATCACAGAGATTCAACCTATATCACAGCCATAAGCGAAGTCAGCCTAATAGCCCAACTCACAGTACTTTTAATGCATATCCAATAAAGCAAATTTTTTTACTCTCTACTATTCTCGGCCCATTTCATGCTGCACTCTTTCCACCTGTGTGGAAGCTTTATACTTGTGAAATTGTTTGGCGGTTTGTTCTGGCACTCACCGCTTCCAGCAGTCTGCAAACATTCCTCTCACAGGACACACATTAAAGGACCCACACGTCTCGAGGAATAATCTCCAAATTACCCTGTGCTTGTGACCCACAAGCTTTCCTGACGTTGGGATAACTCAGCTCCTGTACTACAAGAAGAAGGGTGAGTGAATGTTTTGCTTCTAAGTATATTGGACTTCTATATCATACTACAGATTGTCTTACTATATACACAATCCTGTGGGACATTTGAATATCAACACAACAGGTCTGGGTGCGATATATAAGGTTTACAGTTGTCACTGAAAGATTTATTTATATACATATGAACATACCTGTATAACCACTGAAGATACATCACACCTTGATTCATAGGAGGTCCTCCAATATACTATTTAACCCCCTGTGATTTGCAAGAGACACTGATGCAAATCTAAGGACATTGTTCAGTTTTTTTCTTCTTTATTTGGTCCGTATCAAGCCTGTCATTAAATCAATCTCTCCTCCTTGGAGTCTTAATTTGGTTTTGAAGGCATTACATGCTCCTCCTTTTGAGCCTATGCATTCTTTGAACATTACACTGCTTTCTTGGAAAGTGTTGTTCCTTTTGGCAATCTCTTCTGCTAGAAGAGTTTCCAAATTGTCTGTTCTTTCTTGTGAATCTCCTTTTCTGATTTTCCATCAGGATAAGGCTGTTTTGTGGACTTCATTTAAATTTCTACCTAAGGTTGTGAATTCTAACAACAGTAATAGAGAAATTGTTGTTCCTTCTTTGTGTCCTAATCCTAAGAATTCTTTGGAGAGATCCCTACATTCTTTGGATGTTATACGAGCTTTGAAATATTATGTTGAAGCTACTAAAGATTTCAGGAAGACTTCTAGTCTGTTATCTTTTCTGGTTCTAGGAAAGGTCAGAATTCTTCTGCCTTTTCCTTAGCATCTTTGTTAAAGCTTTTGATTCATCAGGCTTATTTGGAGTCAGGTCAGGCCCCGTCTCAGAGAATTACAGCTCATTCCACTAGATCAGTCTCCACTTTGTGGACTTTTAAGAATGAAGCTTCAGTTGGTCTTCTTTGCATACATTTACTAAATTCTACCATTTTGATGTATTTGCTTCCTCGGAAGGAGTTTTTGGTAGAAAAGTTATTCAGGCAGCTGTTTCAGTTTGATTCATCTGCTTATGTTTAAGTTTTTTCTTTTCATTTATGAGAATAAACTTATACTTTGGGTTGTGGATTAATTTTTTTCAGCGGAAAATGGCTGTTATTATTTTTATCCCTCCCTCTATAGTGACTCTTCTATGGAGTTCCACTTCTTGGGTATTGCTATCCCATACATCACTAGCTCATGGACTCTTGCCAATTACATGAAATAAAACATCATTTATGTAAGAACTTACCTGATAAATTCATTTATTTCATATTGGCAAGAGTCCATGAAACCCATCCTTTTTATGGTGGTTATTATTTTTGTATAACGCACAATTATTTCCAAATTCTTTATTTTGATGCTTTTTACTCCTTTCTTTATCACCCCACTACTTGGCTATTAATTAAACTGAATTGTGGGTGTGGTGAGGGGTGTATTTATAGGCATTTTGAGATTTGGGAAACTTTGCCCCTCCTGGTAGGATTGTATATCCCATACATCACTAGCTCATGGACTCTTGCCAATATGAAAGAAATTAATTTATCAGGTAAGTTCTTACATAAATTATGTTATTCTAATACCCATTTAAAAAAAACAAAACTAATCTATAATAAACTACCAATAGCTCTTAAAGGGGCCTTTTTTAGGGTATTGCCCTAAGTTAAACAGCTCTTTTACCTGAAAAAAAATACAAAGACCCACTAACATTGCAAACTTCCACCCCCCCAAAATAAAAAACCTAATCTACCCATTGCCCTGAATAGAGCATTTGTATGGACATTGTCCTTAAAAGGGCATTTAGCTCTTTTGCATTGCCCTGAAGGCTAAAGGGCATTTAGCTCTTTTAATAAAAGCCCAAACCTTAAACTAAAAAAAAAACACACCCAAAAAACCTTAAAAATCCTAACATCTTCATCCTGCCTGCTCCATCTTCATCCAGGCAGCATCTTCACCCAGGCGGCTCCATCTTCATCCATAGCTGGACCAGCATCTTCTTCATCCCTGCTGAGGCAGAGCAGCGATTCGCATAGGCGGAGGTCCAGGCCGAAGTCCGGGAGGAGGTCCAGGCGGAGATCATTCGATCTGATATTGAGGTCCTCTCCATGCGATCGTCCGCCGCACACTGAGGATTGAAATGCAAGGTACCCCTTTTATACTGGGGCTACCATTGCATTTCTATTGGCTGAAAATTTTGAATCAGCCAATAGCAATTAGGTCTGCTAAAATCCTACAGGACCTCCGCATTGGACCTTAGATATTTTGCAATTTTTATAGTAGTGTTTTTTAAATGTGTATTTTAGATTTGTTTAATTGGTAGTTAGTTTAATTTTAGTTTAATAGTTATAATAGTTTAACTGTTAGTTTAAACTTAGGTTTTTTTTTTAATTTGACAGGTAATTTTTAATTTAATTTAAGATAGGGAAATTGTAATTTTAATATAAAGTTAGGGGGCATTAGTAGGGTGGGACTCACAGTCCCCATGCTATGAAAGAAGTATCTCAGATACTTGATTGGGCAGAATCCAACACCTGTCTAATTTCTGCAGTTCATATCCCAGGTGTAGACAATTGGGAAGCAGATTATCTCAGCCATCAGACTTTACATCTGGGGGAGTGGTCGCTCCATCCAGATGTGTTTTCTCAGATTGTTCAGATGTGGGGTCTTCCAGAAATAGATCTGATGGCTTCCCATCTAAACAGGAAACTTCCCAGGTACCGGTGCAGGTCCAGGGATCCTCAGACGGAGGCGATGGATGCGTTAGCAGTTGCTTAGTGTTACCAACCTGCTTATATTGGACCTTAGATATTTTGCAATTTTTATAGTAGTGTTTTTTAAATGTGTATTTTAGTTTTGTTTAATTGGTAGTTTAAACTTAGTTTTTTTTTTTTATTTGACAGGTAAGTTTTACTTTAATTTAAGATAGGGAAATTGTAATTTTAATATAAAGTTAGGGGGCATTAGTTTTAGGGGTTACTAGTTTAAATTAGTTTATTGCGATGTGGGGGCTTTTGGTTTAGGGGTTAACAGTTTAATTTAGTATATTTCATTATGGGGTGCTTGCGGTTTAGGGGTTAATAGGTTTACTATAGTGGCTGCGGTAGCGGGGAGTGGCGGAATAGGGGTTAATATCTTTAGTATAGTGTGGGTGATGTTGGGGTGCGGGGGAATAGGGGTTAATAACTTTAGTATAGTGGCAGCAATGTTGGGAGCGGAAGATTAGGGGTTAATAACTTTAATTTAGTGTGTTGCGATGCGGAAGGGCCTCGGTTTAGGGGTTAATAGGTAGTTTATGGGTGTTTAGTATACTTTGTAACACTTTAGTTATGAGTTTTATGTAACAGTTTTGTTGCGTAAAACTCATAACTACTGCTCTCAGATTGCAAAACGGATCTTGACGGTATAGGCTGGAACGCAAGCTTTTTAGCCTCACTGCAAAACTCGTAATGACGCTATGGAAGTCCTATGAAAAAACGTAATTTTTACGTGTGCGGGACTGACGTTGCGTGACAGGCTAAAAGACTTGCGGTATAGCTATACCGACAAGACTTGTAATAGCTGCAGTGATGTTTTATTGCTGAAATGACCATTGTTTCAGCATTAAAACCCAAACGCAAAACTTGTAATCTAGGTGAATATAAATATATAGAATAGTGGACCCATTGTTCGTAAATAGCAATAGACCCTCCCAGATAAATATATATATTATGATACAATGTAAAATGATTCAGATAGAGCAGCAATTTTAAGAAACTTTCTAATTTACTTCTATTATCAATTTTTCTTCATTCTCTGGATATCTTTATTTGAAAAAGCAATAATTTAAGCTTAGGAGTCGGCCCAATGAAAAGCATTTGTTTAGATTTTACTTTACATGTCAATGCATCTATATCTATCTATCTATCTCTGTCTATCTATCTCTGTCTATCTCTCTCTATCCATCTATCTATCTATCTCTCTATCTATCATCTATCTATCTATCTATCTATCTATCTATCTATCTCTCTTTCTCTCTCTGTCTATCTCTCTCGTGCTGTCTCTCTCTAACTACAGTAATGTATCCAAACAATTTTTAAATGTATCTAGGGTATTGGCATTTACTACCTCCTTTGGTAATGAGTTCCACTATTTTATTGCTCTTACAGTAAAAACTGTTTCCGTTGCAGGAGATTAAATCTCTTCCAACCTTAAATTGTTACCTCTTGTCACAAACAATTTTCTTGGAATAAACAGAGCTTCTGCCATCTCTGTAAATGGGCCTTAATATATTCATATAAAGTAATCATGTCAATTCTCAAGCACCTTTTTTTAGAGAAAACAGACCCAGTTTGGATAACCTCTACTCATATCTTAAATTCTCCATTCCCCGTATTAGCTTTGTGGCCCTGCTCTGAACTTTTTGTAGTTCTGAAATATATTTTTTTGCGATTGGTCCCCAGAACTGCACTCTATACTCAAGGTGAGGTCTTACCAGGGATTTATATAGTGACAGAATTATGCTTTCCTCCCTTGCATCAATGCCTCTTTTAATACATGCTAGTATCTTATTAGCCTTAGAAGCCGCTGCCCTGCATTGTGCACCTATCTTTAGCTTGTTATCTATAAAAAAAAATCCCAAATCCCTTTCCTCCTCTGTTTGGCTTAGTCTTGTCCCATTTAAATAATCCATTGCCTGCTTATTTTTACTTCCAAAATGTAGAACCTTGCAATTCACCCTTAAGTTCTACAACTCTGCGCTCAGCCTGGCCAAACAAGTCTATTTCTCCTCCCTTGTGTCATTTCACGCATCCAACCCCAGAAAGCTGTTCTCAACCTTTAACTCCCTTCTATGTCCACCTACACCCCTGCCCACTGCCAACCTCACTGCTCAAATTATTGCTGATCACTTCAAAAATAAAATTGACACCATTAGAAAAGAGATCTGCACCTCACACCCCTCAAACCCAGCAATCCTACCCACCCCTTCTATTAACAAAAATCTATGCTACCTCCCTCCTTTAACAGAGGAAGGAGTCTCTGCACTCCTATCCTTGGCTCATCTCACAACTTAACCCTATTCCTTCAAGACTTATTCCCTCTCTCTCTGCTTCACTAACCCCTACCCTAACTCATCTCTTTAACCAATCTCTCACCGCTGGCACATTTCCTGACACATTCAAGCATGATTCAATCATACCAATCCTAAAAAACCCTTGCTTGACCCCTCCACCCCTTCTAACTATGGACCGGTCTCCTTAATTCCCTTTGATTCAAAATTATTGGAACGACTAGTCTATAATTGGCTAACTCAATTTCTCACAACTAACTCCTTACTTGATCCACTACAATCTGGTTTCCACCCTAAACACTCAACAGAAACCACTCTTGTTAAAGTAACAAATGACCTGTTATCAGCCAAAGCAAAAGGCCATTACTCATTACTAATTCTTCTTGACCTGTCCGCAGCTTTTGACACAGTTGACCATCCTCTCCTCCTAAAAATACTACATTCATTTGGAATCCGAGACACAGCCCTCTCCTGGTTTGCATCATATCTGTAAAACTGCTTGTTTTTAGTTTCCTTTAACAACATATCGTTTGATCCTATGCCTCTCTCAGTTGGGGTACCGCAAGGCTCTGTCTTCTCTGTCTTAGGCCCCTTGCTTTTTCTCTCTTTATACATCCTGCCTTGGAAAACTTATAGCCTCCTTTGGATTCCAGTACCACTTATATGCTGATGATACCCAAATCTATCTTTCCTCTCCTGATATCTCTCCCTCTTTACTCAACCAGATTTCTGACTGCCTCTCTGCAATTTCCTCTTGGATGTCTTCACACTACCTCCAACTCAATCTGTCCAAAACTGAGCTGCTTCTTATTCCCCCCTCTTCGAGACATCCGACACCTGACATTTCTCTGACGGTTGGAGACTATATTCTCAACACCTCACCCCAGGTCTGCTGTCTTGGGGTCACACTAGACTCAGAACTCACATTCAACCCACATATCAAATCCTGCCGTTCACACCTACGCAACATTTCCAGAATTCGTCCCTTCCTTACTCAAAAAACATCAAAATACTTATTCATTCCCTCATTTTGTCACGCATTGATTATTGCAATCTACTCCTAAATGGCCTTCCAAAACACTGCATCTCCTCTCTCCAATCTATTATGAATGCTTCTGTAAGACTATCCACCTAAGTCGCCGATCTACATCAGCTGCTCCGCTCTGCCAGTCTCTGCACTGGCTCCCCATACACTCCAGAATACAATTTAAAGTATTAATCCTAACTTACAAAGCACACAACAGTCTAACTCCCAACTATATTTCCTCTCTCATCATGAAATATTCCCCATCCCGTCCTCTTCGATCAACCTCTGACCTACGTCTCTACACTCCTGTTATCTCTACGTCCCAATCCCGCCTCCAAGACTTTGCACGTGCTGCTCCTGTTCTCTGGAACTCTCTATCCCACTCCATAAGACTGTCTCCAACCTTGTATAGCTTCAGACAATCCTTGAAAACCCACCTATTAAGAGAGGTGTACCATATCTCCTCCATCCCTCATCCAAACCAAACTAATACATGAACTGCCTGACTCACTGCTGCAAATACAACCAATGTAACAAGCTACCCCAACCTTATGTTTCTGCACCCTAAATCTATAGAATGTGGGCTCTTCGGAGCAGGGCCCTCTTCCTCCTGTACTATATTCGTCTAGTTTTGTTATGTTTTGCATTTTATCACAAATCTTTGTCATTGTGTACCCCTATCATTGTATCCAGCACTACGGAATTTGGTGGCGCTATATAAATAAATGATAATAATAATAATAATAATAATAATAATAATTTTCCCATATTAAATCTCATTTTCCATTTACCTGCCCATACTTTTAATTTTTGCAGATCCCTTTGTAACAAAAGTTCATCCTGCTCTGACCTAATGACCTTACTTAACTTAGTATCATCTGCAAAAATAGAAATGTCACTATTTAATCCTTGCTTCAAGTCATTAATAAAAATATTAAAAAGAACAGGGCCCAGTACTGATCCCTGGGGGACCCCACTAATTTGTCCTATCTGAGTATGATCCATTCACTACGACTCATTGCTCCCTATCTTTTATCCAGTTATTTATCCATGAGCTAACATTTTCAGCTATTCCGAGTCCCTTAATTGTGTACATTAATCCCTCATGTGTCACTGTATCAATGCCTTTGCAAAATCTAAGTATATCACATCAACTGATTCCATTTTATCTATATTTGTACTTACTTCCTCGTAGAATCTAATTAGATTAGTTTGACATTAGTTTGACATGATCTATTTCTCCTAAAGCCATGCTGATTTGAACTCATAGGGGTAGATTTATCATAGTGCGAGCGGACATGATACAATGTAGTGTATCATGTCTGCTGCACATCGATAAATGCCGACAGCATACGCTCTCTGCATTTATCAGTGCACCAGCAGTTCCTGTGAACTGCTGGTGCAATGCCGCCCCCTGCAGATTCGCGGCCAATCGGCCGCTAGCAGGGGTATCAATCAACCCAATCGTATTCAATCGGGTTGATTTCTGTCTACTGCCTCAGAGCAGGCGGACAAGTTATGGAGCAGCAGTCTTTAGACCGCTGCTTCAAAACTTCTGTTTCCAGCGAACCTGAAGGCTCGCGTGGAAACAGAGGCATCAAACTTTGATAATTCGGCCTCATAGTCTTGTTTACATGAATATGCTCATCAATATAATCCCTTATAATCCCTTCAAATATCTTCACCACTATTGAAGTCAGACTAACTGGCTTATAACTTCCTGGATCATCCCTGCTTCCCTTTTTGAAGAGTGGCACCACTTCAGCTTTACGTCAAATCCTGGGGTACCATGCCTGAGGATAATGAGTCTTGAAAAATTAAGAGTAGAGGTTTGTCTATAACAGTGCTAAATTCCCTTAACACCCTTGGGTGTATTCCATCTGGGTCTGGTGTTTTATTTACCTTAATATTATTCCGGTTTTTTTCCTGATATCCTCTAAACATAACCCAGTTAATGGTATGGGCTGGCATGTTCTAGTTTGTTCCAAAGTATCCTCCATCGGTGCCTCTCTTGTGTATACTGAAGAAAATAACTGGTTTAGTACCTTAGCCTTCTCCCTGTCACTGTTAATCATACTACCCTCCACACATTTTAATGTAGCTATATTGTCCATATTAGATTTTTTGCTATTTATGTACTTAAATAACCTTTTAGGGTTAGACTTAGAATCCTTTGCAATTAATCTTTCATTTCCAATTTTGGCTAATTTGATTGCTTTTTTGCATGCTTTGTTATATTCCTTATAAATATGGAATGTTGAGTCTGTACTATTTTCTTTGAATAATTTAAATGCCCTACATTTTTTTTCCTATTTTCTATTAACACATTTTTATTCAGCCACATTGACTTGTATTTTTTAATTTTATTTTTTAACCATATGGTATTTGTTGATATGTATATTTATTTAACAAAGTTTTAAATGTTATCCATTTATCCTCTGTATTTTTATTAGAGAATACTTTGTCCCAATTTATGTTATTTAATGTTTTCCTTAAATCATTGAATTTTGCTTTCTTAGAATTAAAAGTCTTGGTTAAACCTTTAAGACACTGCTTATGAAAAGAAATGTCAAATGTGACCATGTTATGATCACTGTTACCCAAATGTTCTTTGACTTCTATGTCTGATATTATATCTGTATTGTTTGATAGCACTAAATCCAAAATAGCTTTACTCCTAGTCGGCTCCTCTATTAATTGTGACAAGAAGTTATCCCTGAGAACATTTATATCAGGTTAATTAAAATCTCCCATAATTACAGCACTGTTATTAGCAGCCTTACCTATTTGCAGTAGTAGTTGAGTTTCCTCCATGTCACTAATGTTGGGGGGCCTGTAGCATGTTCCAAGTAATATTTCTTTAGAATGTTTTCACCCACTCATTATTTCAACCCACAGGGTCTCTACATTGTCACTTGTATCATAAATATCTTCCCTTATTGTAGGTTTAAGGTTAGGTTTAATATACATGCAGATTCCTCCAGCCCTTTTATTATTCCTGTCCCTCCTAAATAATGTATACCCCTCTAAGTTAACTGCCCAGTCATGTGAATCATCCCACCAAGTTTCAGTTATACTGATAACATCATAGTCCTCTTCTGCAACTAAGAGCGTCAGCTCCCCCATTTTACCTGTCATGCTTCTTGCATTTGTTGTCATACATTTAATTTTCATGTGCTTTCTGCTGCTACTTGGTGTGCTTTCCTCTATACTTTCTAATGTGACATTTCTTAAGTCATCCCTTTCTTGAGATATTAAGGGAGTGACAAATTCACAGACTGATCTCTCTGTTCTATTTTGTTCTAATTGACCCTCCCCCCCTTTGCCTAGTTTAAAAGGTTCTCTAAGCGTGCTACCATCCTTTCCCCCAACACACCTGCACCTATGTCATTCAGGTGCAATCCATCCTTCCTGTATAAATTGTACCCAAGTGACAAGTCAGCCCAGTGTTCTAAAAAGTCAAACCCCTCATTTTTACATTGTGTTTTTAACCATGAATGACAGACCTTAGCTCTTCTGCCTTACTGAGTTCGCACACCGCACTGGTAATATTTCAGAAGATATTGCTTTGGAGGACCTTGCTTTAAGCTTGCTACCTAACTCCCTGAAGTCATTTTTTAGGACTCTCCATTTCCCGCTGATTCCTTCATTATTACCAATATGTACCATGACTGCAGGATCAGACCCACATCCATCTAACAATCTATCAATACACTCCACAATATGCCTAACACGAGCCCCTGGAAGACAGCAAACTGTTCTATTTAAAGGGTCTGGATGACAAATTACCCTATCAACCTTTCTAATAATAGAGTCTCCTACCACCAACATCTGCCTCAGGCCCTGACTTGTATGCCCCTCTTCCATGACTGCAGGACTGTTAACTATAGTATGCCCCTTTACCATGTCTGAAGGACTGCCCACCATAGTATGCTCCTTTTCCACGACTAGAGGACTGTTCACTATACTAGGCAAAACAGTCCTCTCTGCCACTGACACCCCTTAACTGATATCCCCATCTTCACATAATCTGGCAAATCTGTTGGTGTGCACCAGCTCAGAACTGGCCTGTCTCTATCTATCTATCTATCTATCTATCTATCTATCTATCTATCTCTGTCTCTCTCTCTCTCTCTCTCTCTCTCTCTCTCTCTCTCTGTCTCTCTCTCTCTCTCTCTCTCTCTCTATCTATCTATCTATCTATCTATCTATCTATCTATCTATCTATCTATCTAATCTATCTCTCTGTCTCTCTATCATCTATCTAATCTATCTATCTATCTATCTAGCTCTCTCTCTCTCTCTACCTCTATCTATCTATCTATCTATCTATCTATCTATCTATCTATCTATCTATCTATCTATCATCTATCTATCTATCTATCTATCTATCTATCTATCTATCTATCTATCTATCTAGCTCTCTCTCTCTCTCTACCTCTATCTATCTATCTATCTATCTATCTATCTATCTATCTATCTATCTATCTATCTATCTATCTATCTATCTATCTATATATCTCTCTGTCTCTCTCTCTGTCTCTTATTTATCTATCTCTCTCTCTCTCTCTCTCTCTCTCTCTCTCTCTCTCTCTCTCTCTCTCTCTCTCTATCTATCTGTCTCTATCTATCTATCTATCTATCTATCTATCTATTTATCTATCTATCTATCTATCATCTATCTATCTATACAATCAGTAGCCGTTACATAATGATGCTAAATACGCTTATAAAGACAACAAATATACCTTACTGAGGAACCTGACATAGTGAGGATCTGCAAAACATGAGGAACCAGGGCTGGCTCAGTATTTATCTAAGCCCTGGAATCCCTAGCGCAGCTGCAGTAATTACACTCACCTGCTGGTTTTCCCTTGTGTCATTGAGGTAATTACTCAGACCAGTGACGTGCAGTGAGGTCAGAGGCAGGTGAGGCACTGGCTAGGATATGCCTTCATTCTTTAGATATCCTTTGTTGAAGAAATAGCAATGTACATGGGTGAGCCAATCACATGAGGTATCTATTGTGCAGCCACCAATCAGCAGCTACTAAGCATATTTAGATATGATTTTCAACAAAGGATATCAAGAGAATGAAGGAAATTAGATATTAGATGTAAATTGGACAGAAGGGGTGGGAGAGACAGGGAGAGAGATATATGCCTTCATTCTTTAGATATCCTTTGTTGAAGAAATAGCAATGTACATGGGTGAGCCAATCACATGAGGTATCTATTGTGCAGCCACCAATCAGCAGCTACTAAGCATATTTAGATATGATTTTCAACAAAGGATATCAAGAGAATGAAGGAAATTAGATATTAGATGTAAATTGGACAGAAGGGGTGGGAGAGACAGGGAGAGAGATAGACAGAGAGACAGAGGGGGAGAGAGAGACAAAGAGACAGAGGAGAGAGAGAGAGAGACAAAGAGAGACAGAGGGTAGAGAGAGAGACAAAGAGAGACAGAGGGTAGAGAGACAGACAAAGAGACCATGTGGGAGAATGAGACACATAAGGATAGAGACAGAGGGGGTGGGAGAGACAGGGAGAGAGAGATGGATAGAGAGAGAGAGAGACACAGAAAAAGAGAGAGAGAGAGAGAGAGAAGAG